>NW_018128164.1:399285-400986 GCF_001952655.1 Monopterus albus
AGAAGTTAAGTGACTTTTTTCTTTGCAGTGCCACAAATGCATTCATTATTTGACCAGGCCACAAGTTGATGGCCAGACCTCGAGTCATTAATGAAAGTCGGTATCTGGGGTGGGATCTTGAACAGTCGTCACACTGTTTTTTCATCTAACAACCCCCAACATCTTTCAGTACCAAACGCATCCTGCACATAATCAATGCTCTGTCCCACAGCAACCTCTGTTTGCTAACTCTGAACAAGCAAAAATGTTTGGTTGAAAGGAGCCATTTATATGAAGTTTTTGTAAGCTAAAAGAACATTGGTAATTCATTTGGTGAGTTCTGAAACACAGTGCCACTCTGCTATTGCAGCTATTCATTTTGTGCTTTAGTTTGTCGCTTGTTGAATCCAGCTGAGCTACAAATTGAAATATGGGCCATTTAGAAAGGAGACAACAAACTCCAGTCCAGCTATGCAAATAAATCATGTAAGTTTGTGTCTGAGCTGTTGTGTCTTGTTGCTTTTCTTCTTTTGTCTCTCCTCTATCCACTCACCCCAACTGATCGAGGCAGAAGGCCGCCCATCTTCAGAGGTTTCTTCCGTTAAAGGGAGTTTTTCCTTCCCACTGTCGCCAAGTGCTTGCTCAAGGGGGATTTGTTGGGTTTTCCCTATGTAATAATATTGATAACAGTAAGGTCTAGACCTTACTTTGTAAAGTGTCCTGAGATGACTTTTGTTGTGATTTGGCGCTATACAAATAAAATTTGATTTGATTTAATTTGATTTGAGCTCTGGCAAATAAACCAGCGGTGAGATCATCAGCCTTGGTTTGCCCTATTGGCAAGCAGAAGTGTGCAAATGCATGCCAGGGACTAACGGTGCACTTCCTCCTTCACCTGACTGGATATTTGCATGAGTGTCTAAGGAAGAACCATCACCTATGCCACCTGTCATACTGATCAGTCAGAGACATTTGCAGCATGTTAGAGCTCTTCCTCATAACCTGTGAAACTGAGACTTTTATCTGTTTTGTTATCAGAAGAGCTGAAATGCTCCTAAGGAAATCATTGGTATCACATCTCAGTGATTTGTCCCGTGGAAAGGTCATTTAGAAAACAGCATCGGTAACAGCATGTCTCCTTGGCTGAGTTGTGCTTTCTCCTGCAGTGTTTGTGTGAGGGCTGTGTGTTGCCTTGTTGTTCTAAACTTGTGGGGACCAAAAAACTGGGAACACACTAGCTTTGTGGGGACTGGTATTATTTGCCTCTGGTCCCCACAGTGTAGTTTGTCAAATTTGACCAAAACAATGCAGTGTAGAGTTGGAGCAAGTGGCAGCTTAATGTAAGAGTTGGGGCTAAGCAAGTAGTGGTTATGGTTAGGGTTAGAGTAAATCTCCTGCACATGTATATAAGACTGCGCCGGAACCTGGTAAGTGATGAAAACAAGGATGTGTGTTATTACAGCTCAAGGTCTGGAAAGTCAAGTCACAGGACATGACAGTTGGCCAGTAGAGAACAGACTCTAGTGCGAGCCGCCTACCTCCCACCTACCACTCTGTCTGGGTGGCCCGTGTTTATGAGCTCAAGGAGCAGGTCATCACTGTGCTGAAAACACGGCTGCTGCAGGGGGACTGTTACTGGGTCAGCCCTAGAGGAGCGACCAGGAATTTTTTACTTTGTGTGTGCTTGTGCGTGTCTCTACATATGTGTGTGTGTGCGCGTGG
>NW_018128164.1:401015-418421 GCF_001952655.1 Monopterus albus
GCAGGGCGGGGAAGCAGAGATGGGGGTGAGATGACCCTCGACCCTGACCACATGTCCTGGTCTGCTGCTTGATCACCCATAGTTCCGCCTGCTGGGCCTCTGCTCTGCTCTCTGGGTGTGAGAAACTCCCATTTAATCAGCACTTCAGTCATATTGCAACATCATCTTCATTCTCATGGCCAATCATCATCATCTTGTTTGCAGTATTGCACAGTTCTCATTTCACTTTCTTTTAATTTCATCTTTTTTAATTTCAGGAGCCTAATAGACTGGAAAAAGTTTTATTTTAAAGTATTATTATAATATTATTTTTGCTCTTTTAAGAACTTCTTGTTTTAAATCCTTTTCAAATACAGTCATGGCCAAAAATATCAGCACCCCTGCAATTTTCTCAGATAATGCATCACTTTTCCCAGGAAACTGTTGCAATCACAAATTCTTTGGTATTCTCGTGTTTATTTCTTTTGTCTGCATTGGAACAACACAAAAAGCCAAATGTGATACATTCCACACAGAACTCCAAAAATGAACTGGATAGAATAATTGACACCATCAACTTAATATTTGGTTCTTTGTCCACCATTGGAACAATCCTTTGTTGCAATCTGTCATCTATTTTTCTCTTTTCTCCACGTCCTGGGAGATTAGCTACAGCATCATGGGCTGTAAACCTCTTGACAGTGTTGATCACAGTGGACACAGGAACAGCCAGATCTCTGGAGATGGACTTGAAGCCTTGAGACTGTCCAGGCTTTTCCACTGTGGTTCTCAAATCCTCAGACAGTTCCTTGCTCTTCTTTCTTTTCTCCATGCTCAGTGTGGTAAGTAAGTAAATAAGTAAGTAAACTTTATTTATATAGTACTTTTCACAGACAGAATCACAAAGTGCTTCACAACATCAGAGAATAGTAATAATAATAATAAACAAATAATATACATAAAACCTAAAAGCAATTCAAATAACAGAATAAAAACACTTCATAAAAATCTGTAAACCCAATCAATTAAAAAACTGTCTAAATAAATGTGTCTTCAGCTGCTTTTTAAAACCCTCAACAGATTCGGCCATACATAAAGACAAGGGCAGAGCATTCCACAATCTTGGAGCAACCGCCTTAAAAGACAGGTCCACCCCCGAGATTTAAAGCGAGTTTTGGGGACCAACAAAAGGGGCTGATTTGAGAAACGAAGGGTACAACACAACACAAAGGTTGGGTCAACTTTTCTCCATTTTAACTGGCTGCAAATGTGATTTCTATATCGTTGGTACCTGTTGAGTGTCATTACAAATTAAAGGAGCATCACATGCTTGAAATACAGCTATTACTATTACTGATGATTTTGAAAAGGTGTCAGTAATTCTGCCCAGGATATTTTTGGTGTTCTGCATGGAATGTATCAGATTTGGCTTTTTTGTGCTTTGTTCCAATGCAAACTAAATAAATAAACATTCATTCATTCATTCATTCATTTTCTACCGCTGAGTCCCTGAACGGGGTCACGGGTGGGGCCGGAGCCAATCCCGGCCGGCAATCGGGCGAAGGCGGGGTACACCCTGGACAGGTCGCCAATCCATCGCAGGGCAGAAATAAACATGTGGATGCCAAAGCATTTGGGATTGCAATAATTTTCTGTGGGAGAAGTGGTGCATTATGTGACAGAAGTGCCATGACTTTATAAGAGTTACACAATCCACCGTGACTACTTTGATCACCGGTGACCCTTTAACCCCTGGCATCTCTGGGAATGACAACATTCCTGTCCTTTCAGTCACAGAGTAGTAGTGATCAGCTCAGAGCAAACCCATCACAGTGCTTTCTTTGACTGAGCCTAATGAGAAGACTGGATTGCAACTTACATGGAGAATTTCGCTTTCTTTACTCTGCTCCTTAGCAGACTGTGAATCAAAAATGATTCAGTTATATGCATCTCCTCTTCCAAAGTATTATGTCCATTCCCAGTAGTGCACACTGGGATGTGGTAATGTGGTTAAATATTGTTAAATTATGTCATCACAGAAGCTGCAGTTAGTGCAGTGTGCACATCGATGAAGGGACCAGTGTGTGTGTTGGCAGATCTCCTCCAAGATCCCAATTGTTGTAATTAAATGTAGGGGTCTGTGTTTTTGTTTATTGGATTTATTTTGATGGATTAGTCCTGGTATTCACTGATGGCTGAGACAGAAGTGGTGGTGTGCTGCTATTTGCCTATAAGATGCCATCTTAAAGTCAAAGGTCAGTAAACATATGATCAACTGTAATGCATCATTTCACCTTTAGCAACTTGTTGTCATGCCTAAATCAAATACCTGCCTTTTGTCTGTCGTTGTGTGCAGAGCCAACATTAGTCTAGTGTGTGTGGCCTTGTTTTTCAATACTTTTTTCAATAATTTTATTAAAATGATGGGGTGTAAGGTTAGAGCAAGTGTAGGGTTTGGTTAAGATGAAGGTAAGTCTCCTGTAAATGAATGTACGTCTATGTAGGGATCTGGTAAGTGACAAAAACAAGGGTGTGTGTGTGTTTCAAGTGGCATCAACTGTGTTTATTTGGTCAGGAGTGTCAGACATATTAGCTGGTGTGTTATAGGTGCTATAAAAGTTGTTGCTTTGGACACAGCTCATGAATGGCTTAATGAGTCCAGGCTCATGTTAATCTCACTCCTCCTGGCTCCGTCTTGGGGTGCTGGCTTGTTTAGCTGCCGGGCTAGGCTCAGAGCTAACAGGCAAACAGAGATGAGGCACAAGCAGCAGAGCGTTCCAGCATTACGCCCACTGGATGAGGCCGGGAAGCGAGCCAGAGAAGGAAAGAGGGAAGGATAGAGAAAAGGAAGGAGGGACAAAAAAAATGAGCTGTTTAATATGACCGTAAAGGTGCTGATTTGTTATCAGACAGAAACTGTCTGTCCACAGTTACATTTCTTTTTCTTTATTTGCTCTCGTGCCAATTCTTTACAGATATAGGAAGTTTCAAGATCAGAAGAGGAGAACGATTTAGTGCAAACAGAGGAGAGTGAGGAGAGAACAAAAAAAGGATTTTGTATGCTAAGTTATTCTCCTCAGGGAAATAAGTGTGTTGTGGAGTCCACACTGTTTGTTTTATTGGACTTTGGGGAGGAGAAGAACGGAGCATTGTGCTGGATAGAGGGAACCACATGGCCTACAGTTTTTATGTGTTGATGATCCTCCCTCACCTCTTTGAGAGAGTATCATGAGTCACAGATCTATGTCCTGAGGTTACATCAGCTTTTCATTGCCCCTTTTTTTTTTTTTTTTTTTTGCCACGACCTGTTGTTTCTTTTGCCCCTCGATAAGAGTTTGTGCTGCTGTTATCTGTCTTCATTTCTAGCCCATTCTTATCTTTGTTCCTTGTATCCCCATTTTGATCGTCTTCATGTATAACATCAAGAGCATTTGATAAATCTTGCTTGGCTAAAGGACCACCAAGCTATCAGACATGGTTACGAGACTCAGCCAGCAGACAAGCTGAAAACTCAGGTGTACAATACTTTAAGACCATTGTGTTAATGAGGCACCACACAAGTGTAGTCCAACTAGTAGTTTATTACAGGCTTCAACTTGTTTTATAAGTAATTACTTTTGGGTACACTTCCTCTGTAAAATTTAGTTTGGTTTCCCGTCTGGGTACCTGATGTCACAAGCTAAGCTCCTCCTTCAAATGTGTATGTAGTTTACTAAACATCATGAATGATATTGTATATAATTCTGGGTTTTTCATGAGATGCATAGTTGTAAAATATATGCATATGCTACTAAGGCTCATTAGAGCTTTGACGGTGCAGAGTTATTTCTCAGTGACACTCCATTGCCTGTGCCTATAAAAATCTCTGTGTTTGAGCCTGAGGGAGGATTTTAAATGTGGCGGTGCTCTATGAACCACTTCCTTAATCAGACGGCTGGACAAATTGTAATCATTAGCACCGTAGTGAGCAACATGCCCGACATGGGTCTTGAAACTTGTTGGTGTGAGTTAGCTAAAATGGGGAATGACTAATGCAGAAAGAGAAGGAAAGTAGAGAGAAGAATGAGGATGATGCTGTCACACACTCACCTGGATCTGTTTGTAAGCAGGCAGCCCAATTAGGGCCTAATCAAGCATTGTACCAGCTTGCACCAGCAAAGCTTGCGTCATCTCCACTCACACTTGGATGCAAGTGCTCCTCAGACATAACGCGTGCACACTTATTCAGACGTGCACAGCAACCCACACAATTTAGCTTAGATTTACAGCAATCACACATGTGCACACATACTCAGCAGGACATGCTCACACTCTGATTCACACTATAGCTTTGTTTGTCCTTCTGTGCCATGTGAAACTGAGCAGTGACTGCAATAAAAGGCAGTGAACAGTCGAGGTAGAAATATACCTCTGAAACCTTTGGCTTATGTTTCCTTTTGTATCTGCCGGTGCATCTTTTTTGCGATTTGGGGCCATCTATTCATTAAGTAGCAAATAATAGTCAGGAGTCCTGAGATCATCTTGAGTCATCCTGCATCCTAACAAAGCAAACAAAAATCTAAATGATTCAGGTATAAAGCCAAGAAAGCTGATAGATAACCACACACACAAAAGATAATTTCATCACATACTAACAAACGTACAATTATGTACTGTATGCACACAAATACACTACACACGTGTGCATGTCCACACAGCTGCACATGCTTAAGCAATGCTAACATCTGTC
Source organism: Monopterus albus (assembly GCF_001952655.1). Taxonomy (NCBI): domain Eukaryota; kingdom Metazoa; phylum Chordata; class Actinopteri; order Synbranchiformes; family Synbranchidae; genus Monopterus; species Monopterus albus. The sequence goes on from NW_018128164.1 coordinate 405,724, forward strand.
CCAGATACATCCGTCAATGCCTCCACATCTGTGTGCTCCAGTTCCAGCCCCCACATCTCGCACACGTTCCCCTCAACTGAGCTTGGCCTCGTGCCACCTTCCAGCTTCAGTCCTCCAGCTGAGTGATACATGCACTAACCTGGTCCTGTAGCCTATTATAGTATTCCTAAAGGGAATGTGATATGGCGGGATTTATTTGAAGTGAATTTTTTGATTCAGTAGAAGATGTGGCAATGGCCTAACTGCACTTTTAATGGCCCTAATGTGAACTGCCTTTTCACAGTGACACATGTTCAAAGCTTTTCTGGCATGCTAACAGACACAGCAAATGCCACATGGTGAACAATCCCTCATCTGTCTAAAACGTGACTTATCCTTTCAGCTTCCTCATAGACAAACATCAGCTGAAGGACATTGCTCACAGACTTTGACTGACAGGAGATGTGCCACTGAAGGGCAGTTTTAATATAAGTCATTGTTTTGTTTTGGTTTGTTTGTTTGTTTGTGTCATTTTGTGGAGAGTGTTATAGTTAATGTCGCAAAATATTGCATTTGTGAGCTTGACAGAGGCTGAATGATGATAATGTTGTCTTGGTGTCTTGATTTGATTGATTTTGATTTGATTTATTCTTTCAAGCATGTAAAGACAGTTGATATGTCAGCACACATAATTTTACACACATCCAACAAATGCTAATCCAATATCAATTTGCTTATACCTAGTACATGCTTGAATGGAGTAGGAAGAAGTCAGACTTATCCAGTCCTACCCCATGACATCATCTTACCATCATTGGTTTGCAAGCAGTATCTCTACATAAATAATTCTCTTCTACACCACACAAGTAATATACTAAAAAAATTATAACAGAGTGTTAAGATTCTTACATAATTACATTCTTACATTCTTCAGTGACAGATTCAACCCCCACCCCCGCCTTCACCCCTTACTTACCCCTGCCCCGAGGTCATTAGTCATACACATAAAGGGAGCGGAGGGGGGACTGTGAGAAGCACAGAGGGGACGGTGCAGAATGGATTCTATTGTTAGTCTCACAGGCCAGAGGGTGCTGTCTCACCCAAGAAAGTATCGCCATTTGGACTATGCTTAGCCAAGTGTGTCTTCTTGTATGTGTGTTTGCAAATGCATATACTGTATGTTTTTGCGTGAGTGTGCAGAAGTATCACCACGGCAACTGCTCTTTTCGGTCATTTGGTTCTATCTAGCATGTGATGTCACACGACACCGCTACATGAGCATGTGAAGCCTATCACGAGCTAATTTGCAAACTTGCCTTCAATTACAAATCATTACTATAGGAATATATTCATATATTGGACCTCTGTGCAGGCTAGAGAGCATGTATATATATACTGGATACATGTGTGGGTTGGTGGGTGGGTGCATTCACCACAGGCTGCTTGTCCTAAACTGTATTTATGTACTTGTGGTCAAATTAATACAGATTACCATAATCATATCTGGCTGTGACATGACATTGATTTCCGGCCAGCTCTTGGCAAACATATTCCTCTTTGACTCCCTTATAAATTGGGCCCAGATTGTCAAGGGTCTGTCCAATGAGTGAACACACCTTGTTGTAGGAGACCTGGGCCAAGGGGAAAATCAGCCTTTAATAAGTATGTAAGGGAAAAGACTCACCCTGCCAAAATGGCAGCCGCCCTGTACACTGTTCAGCTGGCAAACTGACAGCGAGAGAAGGAGGGCTGGGACTGGAATCTAAGCAGAAGTAAGAGTGATTTTCTCCCAGACCTGCTATTGCAGAAAGACAGCATGTAAGAACGTGAGGAAAGGAGTGTGAAGTGGCTTAACTGGACCATCAGATTCTTACTCATTATCCTCCTCGAATGCCTCATGCTTCCTAATTAAAAAGAAAAAATGAATAATCTGCATTTATATGGGAACAGAACTAGAAGTTTAAATTCACTATACTGTATCTTGACATTAACAGTGTAGAAAACAGTCTGACAACAGTCACATTTGGTTTGCCAACTGCTGTATAATCCCAACCTGCAAGTGGTTGTGTTAACACTGCGACCCAGACCTTAGCTCTATGTGTGCCTAACCTTTCCTTGCTGGGTTTTATATGATGTTAGCAGTTGTAAGTCTTGATTCTGAGCAGAGTGTAGCTTGGTAAGGAGGAGACTCCCAGCATGTTGGAAACCACAGCACCACCAGCGCCAACTCCAATCAGACATGAATTAAAGCCCCACTTCGCCAAATCAAATAAATTATTTCTTTCTTATTTATTTACTTAGTCTGTTGTTATGATTTGCAGCCTTTCAGTTATTCTACTGAGGTATAAGGTTTTGGGGTTTGCACTTGTGTAATACATAGATATATGCATATACACTCATCACTGCTAGTTTTCATGCACACACCTGTCACGTGTTTTCCATTTATATTCTAGTCTGGATATTTCATCACTACTGCAGCAGAGCTATAATAGTATAGGCTCAACATTTATGCAGCAGCATGGTTCATCATTCCTGATGAACAGAAGCAAAAACATTTAACCAGCTTCCCTCTACACACACACACATTCAAAATGTGTCCTTGGTGTTAGAGCCATCAGAGCCTCCTGGCCATGTGTTGAGTGCAATAATGGTAAAGGCAATGACAGGCTCAGCCCATACGCTCAATAAGGCTTCCCAAGTGCTAGGTGTGGAAAGGTGTCTGGCAAAGCGCCTGACCATAGCACTCAAAGACCACTTTGTCTGTGCACCTCACACCCACTGTACCTGCTGATGTTGTAGAAACAGCCCAAGAGCTGATTTAATAAAACTGGATCCCCAAAATGAGACTCAGTGTTTCAGGGGCACAATAGTTGCAATGAAATAACGTACTGTATATACTATCCCTCACCCTCCCTTTGGCTTTGCAGGCATCCTTCTCAGATTCAGAATGAGCAGGGGACACCCAGGGTAAATGGATACTTCCCTGCTGTGAGCCCAGTAGTCTGGAAATGCCAGGAGAAACCCTACATCTATCATAACCTCCCATCTTCACATTGAGCCTGGTTGTTGCTGCAGCTTCCAGATTTATTAAATGATGATTACAAAAACAGAAAAAGTCAAAAAAGGATAATAAAGGTAGCACCAGTAGGGTTGAGGTGCTGCTGTGGCATTGTAAATTGGTTTTGGGATCTGTGGGGAGTCTGTTCAGTCTCCTGTATTTCTGGTTAGTGTATGATGTTTCAGGATATGTGTTTACACATATGACATACTGTATAATTGCCTCAAAAACAAACCGGACTTACTGCACCTATCAATATAAGAAAGTATAGTGAGGAAGCTCAGTGATGGTTTTGTTTTGAAGCCCTAAAAGCACGAAGCATGAAAGGTTATTTTTTTCTGTAGACACATAGCATCTTAATTCACCACTTCATCCCTGTCTTGGAGTTTTGTGGATCTTTTTCTGTGTCCAGAGCCATGCTGAACATTGTCTTTATAAAACCAGTTATGAAGATACAAAGACAAGAAGACAATGCAGTGGACTGACTACACAAACTTTAGGCTGAATCCAGATCTTTGAATCATTATCCACATTTCAGATTATTTCAGCAACGTGACAGTTCAGTTTGATCCATTATTACCAGTCCTAGATTGTGGGTAACATGTAGGGTGGGCTGCATATCTCTGTGCATTCTCTGGACACGTGACAGCACACATGACAGATTTCCTGTTCCATATGCCGATAATATAACAGCACTGTGAACAGATATTAATCCATATGTTTTTCATACTGCCATTGTTCTGTATACTGTGTGATGTCTGTCTTAAAATGAGATTTGTCTACTTATAATTTTCTTATATTTCATATTACAGGACTTACAATAAAAACTAACACTAATTTAACTGTAAAAATGAAAAGGCTTTCAAATGTGAAGCATGGCAGCCACATGCACAGTGGGTAAACAGGTAAACACCCTGCTGGTTCACATAGTTTTTTAATTGCACACATTTTCAGGGGACTCTCAGAACAGGGTCTCAGCGGTGTGTCTACATGTTTATGTAAGGTAGATTTAGGGTGGGGTCCTCTAAGTGTTGGCTAGAAACTGGGTGTAACAGAGGCCCCTTATTGATTTAAGGAAAATGACCCTTAAACTGCTGCAAATGCTTTAACTGATAACTACAAGTGATTTAGGAGAGATAGCACATTTTCTTTTACTATGCTGAAAACAACATAATTTAGGTCAATTTTATTAAAATTTGTTGTTACTCATAGGTTCATTACAGGTATTCAAATTAGAGGTTGATCAAGAGGTGAGCCTTTGACCACATTTAAGATTAGAAAGACCAGTGTTGTTGGGAAAGGCCATTCACTCAAATAAGATTCCAAGGTGACTGCCAGTTTCGGGCAGCTTGTTCCATAAATGGTTTGAGTTCCCAGCACAATTTGCCATCGTGAAAATTTGATCTTCTTAAACTTAGTTTCAAGATGACTGTTCTGGCTTTACAGTGTGTGCGCATGTACGCTCATATCCGTACATCATGCAGCCATCTCCTGCCTCTGTTCTAAATGATTTAGGCAAATTTGTGAGGTTAAAATAGTGACCTATTGGGTGGAAGTTTACTTCTATAATTAAACTTTGCAGGGTTATTCATGTACTTTATGGGTCTGAACTTGTGACCTTAGATGCATCGTGGAACAATTTATGATTCTTTTTTCTTCCCCCTTGTATATGATAAACATCTGTAAGCCTCCCCAGAGCTGACTATGATGACAGCTTACAGCAGAGTTTAAAAAAATTGGAACAGCAGAAATTTCCCCTTTCCTCTCTACCTCCTTTGCCCCTTCTCTGTCCTCTTATCCCTGTCTTCTTCTTAAGTCTCATATGTTTCTGTAGTCTTTGGAGGTGGAAGGGGAAAGACACGGGGGGGAGACAAATCCTGCTGCACATCTGAGGTTTATTTGGCCTCCCCCTGGGGAGTGCGATGAAGCTCTGCATCTCAAGGAAATTGCCAGCACTTTTTGGTCGGCTTGGCACACTCTCAAACACGCACAAACACTCATGCACACACATTCCCTTCTCTGCTGACTTAAGTCACAGTGGCAAAGTTTGTCCACTTTTCGGGCACGGCATGTTTTCATCCAGTGCACGTTTTTCAGGAAATTAATCCTTTTGTCTTAACATCAACGCTTAGGCATGTCTGAGTGACAATTTTGATACAAAGATGCTTTCGAACAACACTAAGGCAGTCTGTCGATTTATTATTTTTTTAATCCTGAAGTCTGAAGATTGCATGAGAAATCTCATTAACAGAGCAGATAGGTGAAGATCACCATGCTACAGTATGTCTATACTGTGCAGCTACACAGACACATTGTGCCAGTTTACCACTCTGCCGTTTTCTTGCAGCAAAACTGAATTTTCTTTGTTAAATGGCAGATAACAGTTAGCAGGACGAGTTAAGAGATAGCATTTTTTTTTTTCCTTTTTGTCAGATGGCCTTGTTGGATTCTTGCCCGTCTTTGTACCTCACCCCCAGACTGATTTGTCTGTCTCTTACTCAAGACTCCCAGCTGGTGAAGGGAGGATGCAAAACGATGCCACCTCAGCCCTCAGGCCTTGTCTCCCTCCTGCTCCTGCACCCATAATCCCCCACCCCACCCACCCCCTGCCACCTCTAAGGTTAACACAGAAGGAGACAATCATAGACAGGTGGCTCCCCTTGCAACCCGGATGTACTTATCCTCTGATCCCTGGCAACCCTGACAGGAAGTGACTCAATGGCCAAGTGACCTTCCCTGGTGGCCTTTCCTGTCTTTTTGTTCCCTCACAGGAAGGAAGGATGTGGTCTGTTGTCCTCAGGCGCCGCTCATTCACTTTCCCCTCCTCAGCCCATCTAGAGAAACCAGATTATTGATTCCAGGCTCATCTTTCCTCATGCTCACTTAAAAAAACAATTTTTTGTCTCTGTCATTTCTCAACTACTTCTGCCATTTCTCAGCACTCACTTCAGCCTACATTGAAATCATTCTTCTTTCATCATCTTCTTCGTGCCCCTGTGAGATTTACATAAACATCATCGCCTTTGGCAAACGTCAAAGTCTCCAGTCCCAATCAATTAGACTCCAGGGGCTAACAAGATCCATTAATTTATAGCCTTAATGAGTTTATCTATGACACCGGCTTATTTATATACCATATTTACATTAAATGTGGCAGTCATTTCATGTGGTGAAGAAATCCCAAGGTCAGGCTCCTGGGTTTAGTCTGTTCTCAAATGATGCCCATGCACACTGTGAATTACAAAACACCATTTGGTGGTAGTTAAGAAGAGAAGGGGACTTCCAGACAGACAGAGGAAGAGACTTCTCTAACAACTTCAGACACTGTTATTGTTGTTCTTCTGGCTATAGTTAAAGAACAGGAAGGTCATGAAGAATCTTTGCTAACTACTCATTTATATTGGTGCTCATAAATGTGAACAATGACAAAAGCAATATGCAGAAGCAGAAAAAAACGTTACTTCCTGTGGGGCTGTAGTGTTTATCCGCTCAAAAGTCAGATCAGCAGTAAAAAGGCTAAAATAAAACACTGGTTCATTTGGAGTGTCTCAGTCAAGTTTGAGCAGAATAGATTCATTTCTGCAGTCTCTTATCTGTAAAATGCGGCTGAATTAGATGTACATGGCCTCATTCCTTGAATCTGCAAAATCAATAGGATTCTGGCATTAAGTGGATCCAGTTCTTTATTTTTAATGCCAAACACATAACACATCTCAAAAGACTTGTTACCAACTGCAGGTAGAGGGTGGGAAGTGAGTTATTGTAATCCTACAGGTGTTTTCTCTCCTTTGTAATGTGAGCCTGCAACTGTAATGCCACCTAGTGGAAAAGGATGTTCACTGTTCTCAGAGTGGTGTGGTTTAAATTACTGTATGTTCACAGGTTTAACAGAGGTGGCATTTTTCTGTCAAAGCTTAGGCAGCATATCTTTAATAAAGCACTGATTAAAACATATATCATGGAGCCCAGAAGGTGTTTAAACCAGAGGTCTGTCACCATCATTATATACCTTAAAGAAGACTATTAAGATTTTCTAGCTAAGCTCCTCCATCCAGTTCTTCCCATGAACATCATGACCAAACATTAAGCCAGTGAGTTCACAGCTGGAGATTATGTAGAAGATGGATATCAATATGTCTGGCCTTCAGGCCCTAAGCCAGTACTGATTAGAGCATCCCTACTGTTGCAAAGCATCAAGGACACTCATGATGAATATATCATTTATCAGAAGCCCACAAGAGACAAAAGACATTTTAAAAGTGTGTTTCAGTCAGCCACAGAGGGAGGGAGAGAAATATTAAGAACCAGAGGAAGAGAGGATACAAAGAAAGAACATGCCGTAAAAGCAAGAGAAGGCTTGTTTGGCCATGTTTTGCTAAATGGCCTCATTAGTGCTACTAACAAATTTAGGTTTATGCCCAAGCTCTACTCAAAGTAAGAGGGAACCAGTGAAGGGCTAGCTGCTGTGTTCAATGAATTTTCATCATTTTAAAAGAGAGAAGGAGAATTTAATGTGCAGAAAATTGAAAATGGAGACTGATGTCCCATAATTTAGAGCCACACAGCACATCCTGTTACTCATTCATGCGATAAACAGATGTTAGATAGAGTGCATTTGGAACTGTTTCAGCCATTGCAAGTTATTTTAGGTTTTCACACTCCAAATGTCAGGCTCACATTTGAAGATCAGTAAAATGCTTTCATCTGTTTTACTGCCTTCTATGTCTGCATGTATCTTTCAACCCTATCAGTTTATGTGGTCCTTCTTCTGTCACTGACTACTCAATTGTGTTCATCTTTCAGCGATCGTAGCTGATGCATGTGGCAACAAAGCTCTACTGTAGTCAGATAGCGTCTGTCCCTTCTAAAATCCTGCCATTATTACTACACATCAAAGTGTTAAAGGTTTGCATAATTGAGCTAACAAGTGTTTGGTACATAACCCGATCCTTTACTCCCTATGAGGACTGCGGTCACAGTGTGACCAAGGACAAATACCAGGAGAAAAAGAGACAGAGTGAGAAGACTCTGAGGCCCTGCACCAACTGGATTTGTGCTGTGGGGCTGGCAAGCGACACAGCACCCTGGGCCACTACCACGCTAATGAAAAAACAACAGTGTGCTAGTGCCGGTGTGGCGCTGGGACCATAGCACCATGCCCACTGCACAACTGCTCCAATCAGCACTGGCACTGGCCACAGCGCCAGTTGTCACGACCTTAATCCTGCCTGATGAATGACCTCATCATTGTCTGCAGCGGCTGCCATGGCTTGTTACTGCAACAGAGTGACCTCACCTACACAGCACACATACAGTACACACAGTAAGCAGATACACTGATGCAGTGTCCAAAAACACTGCAAAACCTTAATGGATCTGTTTAACCCAAATTCCAAAAAAGTCATTTTCTGGTAGTGGTATGTGGCTATGCAGATAGTTTCGTTTCATCTGTTCAAATTTCTGCCTCCATCCAAATAACATGGTGAATAGAACTGAGGCTTAAAGCATTGAAAGACTGTGTGTCCTTCCAGAAATAATGTCCTGGTTACTCTAGATAATCTGCAGACGTCTCTGTGGGCAGTTTTAAGTGGAACTTGATACAAAAAAAATACACAGGCCCCCCAAAGAAAACTGCCCACAGTGGATTCTGCGGTTTGTCCAGTGTAGCCTGGGCATTATTTCTAGAGTAACACATTGCTGTTACATTTTGCAGAAGTAATTTTTTTTACTGCTTTGATCAACAAACTTCCATTTACCTCTATTGTGTTAGGGCATCAGGTATAAATTTAGAACTGGATATTGAAAAACCAGCTCAGTATTTCTAGAAACTATGTCCATATTAGAGGATCCTGCACATCACAGAACCAATGTTTAATGTCTATGTAAGACATAGTTTGCCCTATACAGTATGAAGAAATGGAGTGCGTAAGAGGACTGAATGATTTTCCCAGAAATAACAGGGAGTTCACCTCAGAGATCTGCAATAAATATATAATTTTATTAAGCGTAATCACAGTCAATTCCTAACCATAACCAGATTTTTGTTACCTAACTCTACCTCAGCTATCATTTAGTTGCCACAACCATGGTCTTTTCCAATAACCTAGCCATAGTAAATGCTGTGTGGTAGGAAGGATTTTGATAATGTTGGTAATGGGGTTTTGCAGAATCATCCACTATTGACATTCACCTGGCAAAAGGTTTGCAGAACATTGAGACCAAACCTATAAAGCAACAGAAAGTGAGAACATTATTTGTTATTTCACTGTACTGACAACTTAAGCTGCCTTAACAATTCAAAATGTGTCATTTAAACCTGAGGCTAATTTACATAACATTTAAGTGCTCCACATTGCACTCACATCAGACACCATCATTCTGTTCTATACATGCAACCAAATTACCTTGAAGATCGATATAACAGGCTCAGACACAGATGTACATACTGTTCACGAACATATATCCACGCACAGACAAACTTGTGTTTGATGAAAATAAAGAGACACTTGCTCTGTTGGCACCTCCTCCAATCACACATGTCGCCTCCACTCCTTCATCCCAGCTGTCACAACTGCAAAAACTCTACAAATACACGCACACACTCTCATATATTCACACTCACCCACACACACCACTTTTCCTGCTCACACCTTTTCCCGCTCACCATGGCTCTCTCCAGTTGGTGCTTGTGTGCCCACTCTCTGCCACAGCTTGTACAGTATGTAATGTGTGTGTGTGTGTGTGTGTGTGTGTGTGTGTGTTTATGTGTGTGGTATTGTCTTTTATTGCCGTGGTTCCAGATGAGCTCAGACATGGAGTACCCACCTCTGGTCCTGCAGCATGAGAAGGAAAGTGGACAGGGAGTCATGTTTTATTCTGGCCTCTTCTAAACTGTGAAAAATTACAGCCACCTAAAACTCAATCTGTTCTGTGTCTAGAGAGCAGGAAGAGGATTGAAATGGCAGTAGGCAATTTAGGCACACCTTGTAGAAAATCGCTGCTTTTTCTCTGCTCCATGCCCCTTTCCTCTTTGCTCCACGGTATTGTTTGACTGGTGAATCTCACGATCAGTGTGCGAAATCACTCCTGCACTTACTTTGGTGTCAGTGCACTTGACGGAAAATGCTTTGTGTTCGACAGCAACACCATGTGTGAGGTCATAAATCTGATCACCACAGCAGCAGAAGACAGCGACACTGATGCTTGCAGGAAGCAACCAGGATTTATGGATAACACACCCATCCTTTGTGAGTGCACCCAGTACTCTGTTTCCTGGGATGACAGACTGGCATCTTTGCAAATGAAAACTACAAGTGTCTTGCACCTTAAATCAACCCCTAAAAGCACCAAACTGAATCAAATTAAATGTAACTTAAGGGGCCTATATTCAAATAAATGAGGACACTTTTTGTTAAAAAAAAAGAGCAGATATTAGGGAAAGTTGGACCTTTCTAGAGTTTTCCATCTTGGTACCCTGACTCAGACTCTTATATCTGGATTTTTAAAAAGGTCCGTGGAAGGTTGTGCAAGTATTATTTTCAACACTTCAGATTAAACGCTGCTACATCTCTCTGAGGTCTTACTAATGTGAACCCTCTGCTGGGTTACAGCTGAAAGGTAATATTAACAGTGTCACATTTTTTACAATGTAGAGGAAGGAGAAATGTTGTGTGATGACAGATTTGAAGTCAGGGCTTGGTTTCATTGGTTTAACACATTAAAATATGGCAGGACTGAGTGAAATACTCATGCCAAGGCAATTTCAAGCCCCCAGAACACATTGTGTTTGCAAAAGCTAATTTCTCTCCATTTTCTCTTCTACTTGTGTTAGCTGCATTACACTGAGCTATCACATGTTTACATACACAACGCAGTGACAACATTAAAGGTTTTAGTGTGATCGCTAGTCTATTTGTCTCTGTGGGCACATTCATTAGCAAAGAAAAGTAAAAAGTATTTAAATGAAATAAAACTAGACCATTTATGAAAATGGTCTAGTTGTTTTTGTGTTTTACAACAAAAGAAAAGAAAAACTAGTTCTGCTTCACAGGGTTTGTCATTTTCAGTATCTTCTCTCATACTTGCTTTGTAAAATTTGAGATATTTTTACCTCTTAAGGCCTTTAACATGATAGACCTCCTCACAGCCAGGTGTCAGGTGTTTTGACTGATACAGGATATACAGTAGTTTATGACAATAATACTGTGTGTTGTTATTTTGTAGTTTTAACCATTTGAATTCATTTGATTGCTGCAGTACTGCTGATAATATTTTATTCCCTGTTTCATACTCTATGCGAATACATGTTTTTTTGTAGATGCTGTGTAATATTTTTTCCACTTACTTTTTACTTTACACAATCCAAATCCTCAGTTGGTGGTTCAAGTGTTTCTGTCTGTTCTGATATTTTTAGCATAATGCTGTGTTAACATACAAAAGAACTGATATGTGGGATATTTTTGTTTTTATTACGAGATAGCTGTTGCAGAGTTAAAAATGTTATTTTTTATTTTTTATTGACTTAAAGTTAGGAAAGCATCAAAGTGAATAACTGCACAACCAAGGTTTATCACCACCAGTGATATTGTAAAGATGTACACTCTAGGATTTTTTACACACTAAACAATGTCCTAAAGAGTATAACTAAATAAAACTCATATGTATCAGACTTGAAACAAGCAGCGTCCATGCCACACTTTTGCCTCTCTCTTCCAGACACACATACACACTCTTTGTTTCTCTCATTTAAGATGCCTCAGGGAGAGAATAAGTGCCAGGCAGCGCCAGTCAACTGATGGCTTCTCTCGCCAGTGCCTGATGAGCAGGGGTGCTGGCTGGCAGGCTGCCCCCTGCCCCCTCCTCACAGCACTAGGGTCACAGGCAGCTGAAAGACAGAGAGGCCAACAGATCAACAGTTGCTCTGACTGTGATTGAGCGGCTGGCCAGGCTGCTGCACGCCACACAGCCTGCGTTCAGGGCACTGACCCTGGGTAAGCTGACAAGTGCCTGGTCTTCACATGCACCCGCAGAATCTATGTGGTCGTTAGGGTATTGTGATCTTAGTGCGCTGGACACACATGTACACTATGCATGCTCTTATAGCCGCCCTCGCTCTGCCTTATGTTGCTGGTCACAGTGTTTTGTCAAGCACCCGATCGAGTACTCACTCCCTCATTGTTTGACTTCTGGCACAACCCAAAAGGTGCTTGCACCCAGGAAAGCGTGGCAGACTTTGCTCTTAATTAACATGTTGAAAATGTTGTGATTTCACAGCTGAATCACACCGTTGCTGTACAGTGCATTACACTGGAAAGAAAGCTCACCTTGTTAGTATTTTAGCAAAAAAAAAATACTTTCTCAACTGCCTCCACAGTTTTCAGTCAGATATTTCTGTGTACTAGTGCTGCCATATAGTGTATATTAACACATAATATACTGTATGGAACACAACTACACATTATAGCCTTGTTGGACATATTAAACTCATCTTGACAAGGCTGTTAATATCTCTGAAACCAGGGGCAGATTCCAACAACCTTCTCAGTCCGTGTCCCTTATTCCCTCCAAAATGCCCAGCTGTTGTCATAGTAGACAGCTGCTTTAGGGGCAGAACAAATCTCAGCTGTCGAGGAGAGCGGGGTTGGGGGGTTGGTGAATTTGG
>NW_018128164.1:418881-426567 GCF_001952655.1 Monopterus albus
GTTGGTGAATTTGGGGGGGGGGTTCTATTCCCTCAAACCAGTGACGCTCCACTTCCTAGGTAGAGTGACTTGGGTAGAGTGTAGAAAAATGGTGACAGGCAGCAGATTTAGGGGCAGAAACTAGCTGTCTGTGTGTTTATAACCTGCCGTATACCAAGATGTCTATGTACTACAACTTCAGCCTGATGCAAATTTAGCTGTTGGAAAATAGCATCTGCTTGATACTTAAATATTCACTGATGTAAAATTTAATTTATCACAATCCAATGAAAATTTGTGAATAATCCTTTGCCAAATTCAGTGAAACACAAACATATTGTCAGCAGTCAACAGTCAGTTAACACTTATATATATATATATTAAACTGAATGGTCTCTGAGAGTTTAGCCTGATATTATTCATGCTGCATGTTGTAAAGGTCAGAGGTAATACAAGCTCACTTCAGTTTTCTTTTGTGTGGGAAGCACATACAGTCTCTTGGCTAGGATCACTGGGGGTGTTCTAATGAGCCTGGACAGCCTGGCACTTGAACACAAAGACAGTTGTATCATACACAAATTTCATATTGCATAACAAACTAGATGGAAGAGGGAGAAAACAAGAGCATCCCATTACTGGCCACAGAGGATCATGGTTTAATCAGAATATGCTGCTGTTCTTTGTTGTTGATCTAGACAATATGTGGACCCGGCTACAGAGTAACATCCTCCATGTTACACAAGGATGTCTGAATCATGTTATGAATTACAGTATAACCAGTGTGGGTAGGAGTCACAGAAAGGCCAGTGTCCATCTCCTCAACTGTTTTCCTCTGATCACTTTTTGTTGTATGTATGTTAAAGGTCTCTTTGATCATTTTAAATAGTGATCTAATCTTGAAATACTCCTAATTCATAGTTTTTCAGAAGAATCATATTTATTTCTGGAAAACATACACTGAATGAAGTTTCACTTATGGAGACTAACTTAAACTTCAACCCCATTTTGTCTGTGGCCTCCTATTTCATATTCCCATATCCCCCTCTTGTGGTGTATTATTGAAATCACATCTTAAGATATAATGCTGGTGCTAATAGAAACAGATTTTTTTTTTTTTTTTTTTTTTTTTTTAATTATTTTTAAAGGAGTATTCATTGTTTATTGCTGCTGCCAGGCTAATGGCTAATAATACTGGGTCTGTCTATAAATAATGAATTAATACTTTATTAAGGCATATGACAGTTATACATAAGTAAATAGAATGGAAACAAAGGACTATAACATAAAATAAAGAACATAAAAACAAGAACAACATCGAAGCAGACAATGTGAACATGAAACTTACAGGCCAGGGGGTGACTTAAAGGGTTAAGTTAAGTAAAAACATTCAGGGAAGTACATATATTACAAATTTTGGTAGCTTTTTTGTTTTCACTCTTCAGGATGGAGGAGAAATAATTTTTAATTTCGCATAACAGGGCAGGAAAGAAGGGTTTAGATTTGGAGAAGAAACAGATTAGGAGCTGCTTTGAAAGCTTAGCATGCCTGTTAGGAAATGTCTTCTCAGTTAGATAGTAAAGTTTAGCTTCTCATATTAGTCCTGATTAGTATGCATGCATAATGTATAACCCAAGATATAAAAATTGTTAATATATTAAAGAAAAATCGGCGACTGACTGTGGGTGCCTAATTGAAAGACAGGTTGCGCTAAATACACAATTTTTGCTCTGCAGCATTTACAGGTTTAGACACATTATTGTCATATTATTATAAGAACATATCTCTTCAGTAAAATACCAAAGTCTCCCAAGTAAATACAACTACATTAGACTCGTCATATCATATCACAGAATGACATAAAATGCACGGAGGAAGGATTTGCTGTACAGTATTTGGACAGATTCTGCTGTTTCAGCACCGCGGACAGCCGCGGTTACCTTGTCAACAGACAACATTAGGTCACGTGATGTTACAGTGGCGCTTATGTTTCATCCTTCAAAGTTACCAGTCACTATAGACCTGAGGACTACGGTAAGTGTAGGGTGTAAATAATAAAGTCCGGAGCTTTCCTTCGAGCTTTACGCAGCGCAAACTGTCCGGATTGTTTTGCGCTTGAGGTGGAGTTTTCTGCCGCATCACTAGTTGTTGTCGCTACAACGCGCCGCGCTGAGGCTGCTGTGCTCCTGAAAAGAGCAAGCTGTCAGGAGCAGGAAGCAGCTGAATAACAGCGGAAGCGAGAGCGTTTTTCATTTTGGGACGGTTTCATTCCTACTTTGAGAACAGAGGTGTCGAGGAACATGCCTTCAACGCGCAGGTGGAAGATCTGCTAATTTAAGTTCTTCGCTGCTGCAACTTTGCAGTCCTGCCTTGTGCAAAGTCGGGTGAGATTTTGTTTGTTTGTTTGTTTGCTTCAGCTGAGATTCACAGAGGAAGCTTTTAAATCTTGAGAAATGTCTCGCAAGAAGGCTGCAAAAGGCAAAGCAGCAACCAGCGGCCTGTCTACAGGCAGCCCCTCCGGGAAAGGGGCCGGAAAAGCCGCGAAGAACAGCCCGGGCATTGTTCAGATGAACGGTGTGGTCCATCCCAGTCGACCCTCCATCAGCAATAGCAGCGAGTTTTATGACATCGCTTTCAAGGTAAGCTGTCTGTTGTTGGTGTTTGGTTAATGCCCCATAACGAACTCCAACTCCTTAAAGTAGGCTATATTTGATCATTTTACATGGAAGGTTATGTGCAACCGCGCCATAGAGGTCACTTTAATCAGTTATGCAAATCATATGGACCATTATTGGTGCGTTTCCCTGCAGAAAATCAGAAAAAGCACAGCCTAGTTTGTGGTTCACTTTATTTGCAAGCGTTGTTTTCCTGATTAACTTCCGCTGCTTTAGGTTTTACAATTAGATTAGTTCATTAAACAGCAGCAAACTAACATCAGCTGTGTCAATAGATCGATGGCTGGAAAGGCGCACGCCGCCCAGCAGCCAGCAAACAAATCACTGGTTCGCGCAGTGCAACTGGTTGAATGTCTGTTTGTCTCAGCTGCACAGGGGACCGAGTTTAGGCGAGCAATAGTTGGCGTGTTTTACCTAAGTACAACGTGAACACTTGTGTCAGCAGAGAAGTGTCACTTCGCCAGAACACAAACACAGACTCACACCCACAGATTCAAAGTGTGTGCTCCCAACAAAGCTTCAGGGAACGTGTGCCACCTACACTGTGTTTTTGAAGCAGCTGCTTGATGTGAGTGCAGTGATGGCTTTGTGTTGCTCTTTTTTTGCAGAACTGTTTATTTGTTAAATGCGTCCAATCAATCAATAAACTGACGATGGCAGTTGTTCACTTTCTACTAGTGATCTAGTGTTCTACACTGACCTATATTTTGTCAATGTACCTACTGTTTTTTTTTCTTTTAAATACACAATTTAACAAATGTCATACAGTTTGGGGCAGGATTCCAATAATATTCCCTTTACTGGTGCTGTTTATTTTAATTATTATGATACTAGATCACAGTCCAAACCAAATTTCCCCACTGGGACAAGTCAGATATATCCTATCGCATCAAAATCCCACCTTTCAGGGCGTTCAGCTTTTCAGAATTTGACCTGTACTGTATCTCTTTCTGTAATGCAGAAATGAGCTATATTTCATACTGTGTTTCCTCTGTACTATCATTATTCTTCATTGAGGAACCTGGTTGCGATTCATTTAGAAAATCAAAGGGTAGGAGAAAAAGGAGTTTCTCCTACTGAAAACATTTAGCTCATGCAGAGTTGTTAAAGGAGGAAGGCAAAGGAGCAACAGAGGGTGACATTCAGACATATTACTCTTTGCTCCATTTTGTATTTGTTCTGTGACTCTTGATGTACACCGCTTCATTCTTCATCTTCAGTCTTTCATCTCCTCTCTGCACCCAAGAGGCACTTTTGATTTCCATGGTCTGGGGCCCAGAGTCCCTCAGCTAACCTGATAACGCTAATCACATCAAACCTTTAACTTCATCACAGCTCAGAATATAAAGAGAAATGCGCTTGTCACGCACACGCATGCATGTGCAAAACGCAGATCTATACACTCACAGACGGGCTCCAAATACATCCACAGGCGGCCATAATGAGCAATCGTACACTCATTCACATATACTGGCCTAGCACCAAAATACCAGGACTGATTTAGCTGAGTGATTCAAATGTTCTGAGGACAATCAGACATGGATTTAAAAGCAAACACAGGAGCAGCAGCTCCCTCTGGTTCATGCTCCTACAGGTGTACTAAAATCCTTTGCTAGCCATGTTAGTTTGAAATCTTTGGTGCTTCTTAGTTCAGTGTTCCTTGGTGATTTTCTTTTCCCTTATGGTTTCCTGAACAGGTGATGCTGGTTGGAGACTCTGGAGTAGGGAAAACATGTCTGCTGGTGCGTTTTAAAGATGGAGCTTTCCTGGCTGGCAGCTTCATCTCTACTGTGGGCATTGACTTTCGGGTGAGTTTAAATCAATAGAACCAAAAACAAACACACCCAAACAGACAAATCCCCCACTTACATGCACAAGCAAACACACTTTCAGCTTTAGTACCTTTTGTAAAATTGAGCTATAAGTACTAAAAGCACTTTTTTAAGCTATTCTGTGCCTTTATATGCCCTAGAGCTATGGGCATTTCGAAATCTCACCAGATAGGATATTGATTTCTTAAATTAGTTTGACATGCTTTAGTTTTTTTTTCCTTGCTCTGGATGATAACAGTATCTTTCATGTGCCAGTTTCATGGTCCCATCTGGGCAACCAGGAAAGAATGTGTCCATCTTGTCTAATAATCACCCTGAGGTGGGTCTGTCTGTCTGTCCACAAGACAGAGACAGGCAACCACTCAGAGCAACTCAAAGAGACGGTAACCTCACTCCGGCTGTACGCTGTGTCATGGGCTCATCAGTTTACATTAATTTCAGTCCCCTGCACTGACTGGCACATACACTGTTGCAGTAAATGGCTTTATCTGTCTTGTTTGTACATTATAGTATGGTCTAATACAGGAGCCCTGCAAAAACCCCAGCTTTTGAAAAGTTTATTATGCTCAGTTTTTGTCAAATGTCTGGGAGGTGTTAAGAGCACTTCATTCATTTCCTATAAATAAATAAAGTACTCTCATATTCTCCAATAACACTGTCAAACTGACGATAGTCGGTGGGAAACAAACAAACAGATATTGTCTTTTTTTAAAATATCTTCTTCCTTGTCAAAACCTGGTGTCTGCAGTACCCACAATCCAGTGTGGTCACTGACAGTTCAGTCATGTGTTATGCTAGTTGTGGCTAATGTAGCTAACCTCGAGCTGTTGGCAACAAGCAGTAGATGATTGTATGGAGTCGACCACATGTGATAATCTTTTGTCTAGTACAGCATGTGCATGGTTAAATGAATGCATTTTCTAGTGTTATTCATTGCATTGTAAATATTACATTATTGTGCACAGCTGTTTCCATTGGGGAGGGGAATGTGAGGTGTAAAATCAACAAAGCTGCCCCTTTAGTGAGCTCTGTGGTCATTTTTGATTTCCTTAGCTTGCAGTTTTGTTTTGTTTTTTTTTCCAGTAGTTGATTTTGATGGGTGTACGCAGTCTCTGGTAAACGTAGTGACGCTTCATGATGAGCAGTGCGCTGATCTAGTCAGTCATTAATGCAATTTTACTGCTTACCCTCACTCAGCACTTTTCATTAGTGCTTGGCTGTTACTGACTTCTTCCTCCACTGGTTTTTCTGAGCTTGGTGGAAACAATGCATACGAGTTTATCTTGATTTGTTTCTCCCTTTATCATAATAAATTAACTTATCCTAAAATTGTTTTACAGTCCCAAAGCTAACTCTATTACATAAAGTATAAATGCAGCAACAGATCCTTTATACTCCTGGGAGGCATACTCACATGGGCTGCCACTGCGCCTGTGTTTGCAGTATGCAATCATTGTATAGCCCTGTGAGTGGGGTGGATGAGGCTGTGGGTGGATGAGCACTTGATTTATTTACTTATGTAACACCTCTTAGAACAGTGTGCCTGTGGCCCCGATGTACATTTAGGCCCATCTAAGCAAAGCAGAGCCCTTCATCACTTTATCTGTGCACACTGCATTTAGTACCAGTGGAGAAGAAAAAGTATAAAGCTTGTAAAGTTTAGCACAGATTTGGCTCTTTTGTCATATTGATTTAGGATTTAATTACAGTATGGCACAGAGCTATGTTAGAGGAATAATGTCATGATCATCCTCAAGGCTCCCATTCTCTACCATAGTTTCTTTTTAAATGGTTCACTTTTTGGTGCATGTGATTCAGATCTCCTTGAACTCAAGAGTCACATTGTAAGTCATGAATGATGTGACATTTTAATGCAAGTTAGTTAATTATAACTTGCATTAAAGGCATATTTTCATAAGCCTTTAACATTTATTAATTACAATTTGCATGAAAGTCAAGTTTAAATGCACAGACTGACACAAACCATGAGCGCAATCGCACGTACTGTATGTGTTTGTTTTGGAAGTTGAGAGACTGAACTGTGTTGAGTAGGAAACATGAAGGCCCGTGGTGTTTGTCTACACATGGAGGATACGCAGAGATGGAGAATGATTTGTTATTTTTAGGAAGCACAGTTCTGATCCCTTTTTAGTTGGTGGGAAAGAGAGGCAGTTTGATACAAATGGGGATTTGATCCAGTTCCCACTTCAAAGCTGAAGCCATTTGCTGTTTTTTCATTGCCCTCTTGTTTATTGTATTCTCATCTCATTTAAGCCTCAGCATGTTCTCAGGATTACAGAGCTGCACTGGTGCCTTGATAGGCTTAAAATATGGGGAGTCAGAATAAAAAAATATAACGCTACACAGATTACATTCCATATAATGTGATTATAAAAGGTGATAAATTCATAGAATGGGCTTAAAAACAAGGGCATACCTTAACAACTCATTAATTCCATGTAAATCTTACTTTATTCAAATCTGCATTCCAAGTCAAATAATTCCTGCTAAACACTAACAGGTACAGAGCTGATTCTGTACGATCATTTATGGCTATGGCATATCGACCAAAACAGATTAACTGATTTCACCTTTATAATTTCTTAGTGTATCACACAATGAGACGCTGCTTCCAGTAAATTTAATGTGTAGCTTCATTATAATGTTGTGTACTTCTCTGGCTCATTTATTCACAAGAATTCACAGAAATTCTGTTGCATATTTAAAAAAAAGTTATATTAAGATTCATTTTAATAACAGTAAACCTTTTTAATTTTGTTAGATACCCTTTCTGTAAAAAACAAACAAACAAACAAACAAAACAAAACAATTAAGTTTTATAAGACTCAGATTTTTGCTCATTTTAGGTAAGGCTTTAGCAAATCAGAAAACAGTGCATTTTCAAAATATGATGCAACATGTCCAGGCTATGTGTTGCCATAGTAATGCAGGTGCTAACCAGTGGGCAGGTGACTGGCATTGACTAGAGGGCAGAGCCTGTCTTTTTTACTTGATTGTGCAGCCCACAGAGGTCTTGCAGGAGTCAGTGCTTGTGATCCATCCATCCATCCATCCATTTTCCTCCACTTATCCGGGACCGGGTTGCGGGGGCAGCGGTCTAAGCAAAGATACCCAGACTTCCCTCTCTCCAGACACTTCCTCCAGCTCCTCCGGGGGAATGCTGAGGCGTTCCCAGGCCAGCC
>NW_018128164.1:427177-427557 GCF_001952655.1 Monopterus albus
TCTGACTTACTGCCGGCAATGTGAACCAAGCTCCTGCTCTGGTCGTACAGGGACTGGACTGCCCTTAGCAAGGGGCCCCGGAGCACCCCCCACAGGGCGCTGCAAGGGACACGGTCGAATGCCTTCTCCAGATCCACGAAACACATGTGGACTGGTTGGGCAAACTCCCATGAACCGTCCGCCCCCCTGAAGAGGGTATAGAGCTGGTCCAGTGTTCCACGGCGAGGACGAAAACCGCATTGTTCCTCCTGAATCCGAGGTTCGACTTTTGGTCGAATTCTCATTTCCAGTACCCTGGCATAGACTTTCCCGGGGAGGCTGAGGAGTGTGATCCCCCTATAGTTGGAACACACCCTCCGGTCCCCCTTCTTAAAAAGAGG
>NW_018128164.1:428038-439951 GCF_001952655.1 Monopterus albus
ATCCAGCTCACCACCAGGTGGTGATCAGTTGACAGCTCCGCCCCTCTCTTCACCTGAGTGTCCAAGACATATGGCCGGAGGTCAGATGAAACAACCACAAAGTTGATCATCGACCTCCGGCCTAGGGTGTCCTGGTGCCATGTGCACTGATGGACACCCTTATGCTTGAACATGGTGTTCGTTATGGACAAACTGTGACTAGCACAGAAGTCCAATAACAAAACACCACTCGGGTTCAGATCGGGGGGGCCGTTTTTATTTATTTATTTATTTTTACAACCATGAGGTCATACTGTGAGTCTTGCCACTGAAGAATTTTGTTTTTCTGTTTTGCTGTCTGAGTAAAAGTGATCTCTTGTATTTTCTTCATGCTCTAGCTTGTTCCACATGAGCCTTGAATGTCCTGAGAACATTTTCTTCCTTAGTTTCTCCATTTCTGTCAGCACTTAACACCTCTTTTCACCTTTTATGACTTGTATATTTCTTCCAGTTCCAAGGGATACAAGTTTAGGTTCACATGTCATCTATCAAAGGCAGCTCTACTAGTCTTTTTATAAAATAAATCAGAAGCATTGCTGCAGGACTTTCTGAAGAGAAACCAGCAGTTATTAGAAGTTGCCTTCAGGCTTTGTCTTTTTTGTTTTTTTATAAAGCTCTGACTCCACAGGGCACAGCATAGAGCCAAACTTCTCATTGACTGGAATATATTTTCTTACACTTTGTTGTTGAATTTAATTTAGCATTTCATTACTAAAGACATAGCAGAACATTAAATTCATCAACAAATGTGAAGCAGTGTTATTTACAATTATGTGTAAACATGTATAAAAACTACTATATAGTTGCTGCAGTGTACATATTCGGATATTAGTGTTGTATTGTTATCAAACAGAAGATACACACAGTCATTTATTTCTCATTAGTCTGAGACAAGGATGCTATTGTTATGCTGTTAATTTGGCTGAAAGTTGACATCACACTTTGGAGGGTCTAGGATAATAGGATGCATGGTGTTATTCTGTTTTGTTTTTTTTGCCAGAAAATCCCATGAAATGCCTAAATAATGAAATAGTTGTTCTCTCAATACGTTTCAATATCCCCACCCTGAAAATACACTGTAAATATTTTTTTTTTTTTTTTAAGAGACTAAACTGTAGTTTCCTAAAACTGAGTTTTAAGTAGTTTTAAGTTGGGTAGTGTAGTTTTTAGCAAACATTACTCAAACAGAGGTAAGTATGCTTTTATTGGTGACTGTTTTCAGCTGTGGCATAATATACAGCATCAGGGAGGCATGACTGGAACGGATTGGAAATAAACTATTTAGAATAACTGTAATTAACAAACATCACCCAGTGCAACAGTGGGGCTTATTTGTGTGTTCTTAGTTTTTGGACATCAGTGTAGTTCTATGGCACAGCAAAATAAGTAAAATCAGGCTTTGGATAACCCATATGTATGAGTGGGACTGTGCTGAACTTGGATTTTTAGGCTGGAAAAGCATCTATCTTGATTAAACTGGGATGGTGTCATAATGGTGGTGATGGTGTCATACCCATTTTAAAAAAAAGCAAAAAAAAAAAAAGAAATGTGCACTGTTGCCTGTGGTGGGAGCTGCCCTTGGTGCTGAACTCCTCAATATGCCAGTCTGTCCAAACCAGCTGCAATTAGATTTACACCCACTGAATGCCCAATATCAGTTTTCCGTAATGTAATTGTTACCGTCTAACATGTCACTTTCCTCCTTGGCATGCTATTTAGCATTTCATGCGTGTTCTTGCTAAAAACAATTTGTGATGTGCTATTTATTCTTTTAAATGTTGTAGCCTGAAGCTTTTTCTTCTCACTTTCGACTAAACCTACAGTTACAAATAGCAACAGGGCAGTTGGTGAATTTATCTTAGCTGAAAACATAGCGAGTCCCAAATGTTACTTCCTGAACACAATATTGTTAGCTTGAAAGAGGATTCTCTGTTACTGGGGTCAAAATATCGTCATGTGGAAACAAAACTGTGAGAACACTTTCTTTCCAAAAGAGAACTGTTAGGAGGGAGAAAAACATGGAAATCAGGAGAGGAAATCAATTCAGGAAGAAGCAGAAAACCCCAGAGGCTTAGATGGAGGCCAGTTAATGATATTGCTCCATATGGCAGAAACAAAAGTGTTTCTTATTTTCCTCTTCATAATCTACGACGCCTCGTAACATTAGAGAGAGGTCATCTTTCTTTGCCCCCAGTCACAGAACTCTTATGAAACCACAACCTAAGAAACGCTGCTCGTCTGAGTTAAGAAGACAGAATTTGATTAATACCTGTGAGAATGAATCATCAAAGCTTATTAGCTTATGAAAATGGCAGTGTCTGTCGGTTGGTCAGTCTACCATGTCAGTCCAGACAGAAGTATCTTAACAACTATTGCATGACTTATCCTGAATTTTTGTACAGACATTCATGGTGCTCAGAGGATGAATCCTACTGACTCAGGTGACCCCTTGACCCCTCCTACTTTGACTGGCAGGTCAAAGATTTTGCCTGTGTTGTGACATATCTTAATCCCTATCCTGAGTATTTTGGTGATCTCCTGGCTTTACTCCAAGTGACGTCATGACGTTGGCATTTGCAGTTTTGAGTCAAATGTCTAAACTGCTAGGTGGATTGCAATTCAAGTTGGTACAGGTATAATTGTCCCTCTCAGGATGAATTGCAATAACTTTGATAATCCCCTCACCTTTCATTTAGCTCTACCATCAGACTTTGTCTTTTTTTCCAAGAATGTCTTTTCTATTGTTTATGATAGAATGTTTTTCTTATCTGGACTTGACTAGTGTATTTTTGTTATGTTTGTGTTGTATAGTTAGCAATGGTAAAAACAGTAGCTATTCTACTGAGCTTGTGGGATTATTGATGTCCTTTATCATATCACCTGAAATTGAAGCTGTACATAGTGATTTCTTGCCTGATCTCAGACTCCGTTAATGCCAGTTACAGTATTTTACCATGGTTGCACTGGAAGTCTGAGCCCTCATCATGTGGTCAGTAGCACTGATAACAGCTTAGTAGCTAAATGTGTTGGTCAATCCATTGATCTCAGCCGTGCCCACAGCCAAACAAGGCTAAGAAAAAGGAGCAAACCTTCTTTCATTTTGATCAACTATTTTGTATTTTTGTGTGATCTTATATTTAGACTAGGTGTTCGTTCTTTTGGCTTTAAACACAAAAAAAAACTCACTGATGCTGAATACACAACAGATGTGGCAGCTGTTGATGAGCCAAGGGAGATCCAGGCAGGCAACTCCTGTTACGCGTCTCAGTCTCTCTCTCCTGAGCATAGCCAGACTTTGTTAGGTGTCTCTATTACATCAATATTGGCACATAACATGCATGAAAACTGGCACACTCTGATCAGTAGTCACTGTTTTTTGGGCTATGGGCAGTGTGTTTGAATGCAGGTTATAAAGCTCCGAAATCTACAGTATTTGCTCCAATGCATACAGTGAGGAAAAAGTCAAAATAAATATTAGTTTATCAAAAAAATTAATGTGTAGCTGTTCACAAACAGGAGAAATTGCCCACATTTAACAGTAAATTGTAGTCGTGGAAAATAACTGAGTGTAGGCCTATTTACTAAGTACTATTTTAAGGTGCAGTATTTGTTTTACAATACTTTATGAATATTCCCCAATATACGCAAGGACATATTGTACCTTTTTCCTCCATTACATTTATCAGTTACTAATTTTTTCATAATGAATTGTTCAAACTTTCCAAATGTTTTAAATAGTTTAAATTATCTTACATTGCATTCATGCATCACTAATAATCCAGATTATAATATATAACACTGACGGACCATTCTGCATAATAATTACTTTTAATTTTGATGTTTTATGCATTCTGCTCTTATTGATAATGTTATGATTCTATAGCACTTTCATACTGTGGTCTTGCTGCATTTACTTAAGGATCTGAATACTGCTTCCACCACTGAAATAGAATTGGGTGGGGGGGTTGCTCTTCAAAAGGTTGTTGACGTTGTATGATTTCACTGTTTTCTGATCTTTATAGACCAGAAGAATCAGTAAATTAAGAAAAGAATTATGTGCCAAATCGGTAATAAAAATAACTCTTTGCAGCCCTAGTTTGAAACTTATCAGACATGACTCAGACACACACACACACACACACACACACACACAGCATGCACATGCATACACAGATGCACTCATGCAGGCTGAGTGAGCCACCACTGACTAATGAGCCAATGCATTCTCAGCGATGGCACAAGTGTGATATGAATCATTTTCTAACCCTAGCCCTTTCTCTTTACTTTCATCTTTGACTGGAAACAACTCTGCGCATGTGTGTATGATGTACACCCCCAAATACTCACTGCCGACTGATTTAGACTTGAGCCTTTAGCTGAATTTTGATGAAACTTTTTGGACCATGTTATAAATATGCTGCATTTTGAAGTGTCTGTGTAATGGCTGAACATCTCTTTATTGAGAGGAACATGAAGCCATCATCCTCAGCAGCATGTTTTTTGAGAGAGTGACTCATGCAACAAGTGGCTGTTAGTCATCATGTAATCACTGCTGCTCAGTTGGAGGCACAAACTTGATGCACTTTTGTATGACTGCACAGTAAGTTCATTTTAATTTTGTGATATTGTTCTTTGTGGTATTGTATAAGACACAGTGCAAAATGCAGTTGACTATGCAGACTACATCTAAATTCTTGAGTCTCCTCACAGGACAATTTAGGTCTTTAAATGTGGTTCTAGGAAGGATGTGAAAAGTTAAAACCTGCAGATACCATGATGAGTCTCAGTGTCTGCTCATTTTAGAGAACAGGCAATAAAAAGAGATGGAAAAGAAGACAACAGGGAGAGAGGCAGGTCTGGCATGTGAGATGATGATGATGATGATAACGAACCCATCCAAAAAAATCAAGCTGTGAATTGATGCCTCTTCTCTTTTGTAAGCTTCCGTTCATCTCTGATACTTCCTCTATCATTGTGGATGTCACTGACAGGCCATCTCTTCAATCATGACTTTCTTTATGCATCTGTCTTTCACTTGTCTTCAACATCTACAGGCTTTTTTATAGTTAGTGGAGGGATGGCTGCCTGATTTCTCCATTATCTGCTCTCCTGCCTGACAGCCTGTGTCCGCCTGCTTTCTCTGAGTGGGTGCAATTAAAGTGCCAAGCGTAATCATGCCAGCAAGAGGATGTTTTTTTTTTTTTGTTTTTTTTTCTGCTTGAAAAATGAATTGAATTAAGGTGAAGTTGTAGCTACAATGTACAGGGAAAGGTGCAGCTGAGCACAAGGACTCTTATATGTATGTGTGACCTTACCATAAAGCCATGTTGCTTGCCATTAACTGTTCTAATGCAATCAGTTCTATAATTAGAGCTGAGCTGTTTTGTTGTGCTGATATACAAGCCCCGGCCCTTATCACATTATCAAGCTGTCGGCTTCACTTGAATGACCAAGTCTGTGCATGTGTACAATATCTATGCATGCGTATATGTGTTGGGTGGGAGTTCACTTCTGCCTAGGGAGATATCTGTAATTAACGAAAAACAGCTTTGCCACCTGCTGCCCTAATGTCACAGGGATCTAGAGAGACGAGCCCTGAGGAGCAGCATGAATATTTAATCATGGCATGATAGACTGTCCTGTTATTAAAAAAAAAAAAAAAAAGTCTGTCATTTGTGCCAGCAGGTTAATACGACGAACAGTGACGTGTTATAGTCAGGTGACCTGTAGCAGCCGTAGTAATGACGACACAAGCCAAGGAGGAAGTTAGAGCAACAAAGTCAATCTGAGGAGGAGGTTGATATGGACTGATGGGTCAGAAACCATCGGAGTTTTCCACAGGACACTGGTGTTCAGTCCCTGTGTGAAAAGTTGACAGTTCAACAACCTTAGCTACGCGTTTGTTATTGTAACCGTGAAGATAAAGGTTATTTTAAGGCAGTCCACAATCTGTTTTTGAACCTAACAAAGTTTTTTACCTTAGCCTAATGAAACAAGGACCATATTCAGTGAAGGTCTGGTACGCTTGCTGGTGGAACGTGCACATGGAGCATAGGATGTTAAGCATGCAGCTGGAAGGAACTTGAAAGTTAGGCCTACAACTTCCACTGCATTTGCTTTATGACTTCTTTCAAGGGTGAGTGTTTCACCCAAAATGAGTTTGGCAATAAAGCTTTCAAAAGGAAATGTAGTTTTTGTGTGTTTTGAATCAATCTCACCACAAGTGGCCTGGTCTCTGTATTTTCTGTTTGTGGTCCATTTGAGGGCAACATTTACTTCAGATGGAAATGCATAGTTTACACTATATGACTTTGGACTGTTTTGTATATTGTTAAATTTGAAGTTTCTATAGGTCTGTATGATTTTTCCCATTTATAGTTTTGAGAAATTGGTGCATTATGTCAGGAAATGTGTCTCAGCAGTTGAAGAAAAACTGTAATAAATCAGAGCAGCATATGTGCTGGCAAATTTCTTTGGAGAAGTCTGTGATGATATTGGGCCAAAATAAATAGTACTTCTCTAAGAGGGAGGGCAGAGGAGAGAGAGATTTTCATTTTGCCATGCAGTGTTTTCATGCACTACTACTGGTTGTAGCCTACTGTATGTGTGCATGTAGCGTACTGTATGTGTGTTTGCTTCAGTATGAAATGTGCTGTACACTACATGTTTTCATATATTCATGTATAAATGAAGGATGCGCAAACTGAAGGTTTCATGAAAATTGGCATTAGCTAAGGGATCCCTGGTGACACTGCAGGGTCAGCAAATATAGATTATGTAAGTGAAAGAGAGAGAAAATTAGAGCCTAAATGAGGGGGGGAGTGAGGAGAGGAGACTTATTAATAACAAGATGTCTGTGCATTTGACGACCAATTGAGAAAATGAAATGTCAGCTTCTTAAATAACAAGAGAGTCATTTAGCTACATGTTAGCTAAAAAGGTTTTGCGTCACACACAGAGGTAAACCATAAACTATACTAATAGGCTACACATGACCAGAAACACGATGAGTGCAGGCTGTGAGCTACCGGCGTTTTACCTGCATTTACAACTACAGTTGTTGCTCTGGTACAGTAAGTTAAATGATGTCCACTGGTTGTTGAGGTACACCAGTTGTATAGGTTAATTTTGACCCACACTTGGATTTTTTTGAATGCTTCTGTTCTTAAAAAAAAAAACCGAGCACATGATCCCTTTTTACAGGAAGTGGCCAAAGATCCATATTTGTACAAAACAGTTTTGAACTGAGATTCAGTGGCTTGAAAGATGAACAGAGAGAGAAGGAAAAGGAGCGACTTATTTTTTAAATCACCAAATTTCATTCAGTGCCAGCTGATAAAACTTGTGCCTCTCTGTAGCAGACAGGGAGGGTTCAGGTGTTGACAGTATGTGAAAGTGTGTGTGTGTGTGTGTGTGTGTGTGTGTGTGTCTCAGCATGACTTGGAAAACATGACAGCTGGCACTTGAGTTAACTGCAGAGTAGAGCCCTCTGTCTGTTCATGTTCTTAATTTATTTCCCCCATTGCTTTTATTTCTGGGGTGGGTGTGCTGAGGCTAAGCAGCCCTCAGAGCAAAAAGAGACACACATTTGAAAACCTTATCATTTATCTTCGTTCTCATAATTCTTTTCAATAATGCAAATTTGTTTCATAAACTACCTTTTTGTGGCCATCACGCATCTGTTCTTTGTCTCACTCCGCTGCCAATAATGTTTTATTGGCTCACACCTCACAGACCCCTCTGAAAGCTGCTCATACATTTGTAATTTATGGTCCCTGAGAAGTGCTCCTAGACTCTTTCTGTACTGACTGTACCTACTCGCTTATGTACCTTTTGGGAGAAACGATGCTGGCAGGTAGGAACAGTTTGTATTTGAAGACGTGCTCTGTTTGTGCAATGTGTAGTGTTGAGACTTGGAATGAAATTGATCAGAAAGTGGTGCAAGCTTTTCAGCCAGCCCTCTGTGAATTGTAAACAAACTGTAGGCAATTAACACAGAGCAGAACTATATCAGCTTGTGAGGTGCTGAGCCTTTTGGTTGTTGCTGGAGGTATAATTGGCAGTCTTTAATGAACAGTACCTTTAAATTCCCCAGCTTACCACAGTAGTCTAACACATACAAGCTGCTCAGAGACCTGTTATCCTGCGCAGTCCACACTCGGAGCTTATTAAATCTGTATTATTATGGTCTGTTCTGGCAAATTCCAACTTTCCTTTTAACAAATCTAACATAATTATTAGTGCAATCAGACCTGGGTAACCACCCAAAATCCTCTCCACAGGGCTATTGTGAGCTTCTTCTGCTGGGTCACTAAATATTTATGAAGCCTTCAAGCACATTGTGGGCTGTTTTTCGTTTTTTTTTTTTTTTTTAGTGACAACAGCATCAGAGAGAAAGTGTTTTGAGACTGATTCTTATCAGAGCTCACTAGCTTGCAGCTCGACATGGCCATGAATGTTTATGAGAATTCTCCTTTGTGATTCTTGGAGGTAAATCAGCTGAACACATCAACAAAGACCGTATCTATTTCTTAGTGCTCTGCTGGCAGATTAGCAGCATGTTGTTGGGGTTGAATATGTTCTGTTTCTCCTCGGGGATCAGGGACGTAGAAGGCCAGCAGTCATTCTCAGGAGGGATGACTGCAGGGGGAGCCCTCTGAGGTGGTATAATCTACACTGACATACCGGGAGGGCTGTGGGTAACTGACCTCCTCTTTTCAACTGCAGTCGCTTGTAGAAAATAATAAATGGTGGTGAAATAGATGTATTGATGTGAATCTCCCAAGAAATATAGGATATGAAATATTGCCCTCCATTTTGATACATATTGAGAATGTTACAGAAGAGTGTTTTTTTTTTTTTTGATAAACTGTGGTGAGGTGGAGACATGCAATATTGATGGAGAGAGGAGTGTGCGTTGGGTAGATGAGCGAAAGAGACTGTTCAGTCTGGTGTGTGACCACACACACACACACACACACACACCTGAGGATGTTTCTTCCATACACTATGAAGCTGTTGGTGGTTATATAAAAAATGTTTACATTTAGGATTTGCCACTTATGATTTCTTGCTTTCATTTCCAGAATAAAGTCCTGAACATTGATGGAGTTAAGGTGAAGCTCCAGGTAAGAATTTTAATTTGTACTGACAATCATCATTTCTAGTACAGTTTCTATACGTGTGGTTGAAGAAATGTGTCAACCCAATAAGAGCCGGTCTCTAGCTGTCAGGCCCTGTTTGCAACCCCATCTGTCTTGAAGATGCAGCCCCTTTTAGTTTTAGCTTTAGGCACAACTGAGGCATGTGCATCAGCTACCGCATGGGCGTCGTTAGACCCCTCTTACTGGGGCACATGCCCCTGTATTGATCTGCTGTTCCCCAGTGAAATTACAGGATCAAGTTTTAACAAACTCCTTTATTTGGCAGTGGATTAATTTAGATTAATAATAAGGGGATAAGAAATGATTTGTTGTTTTAATCCAGGATGTCAAAGCAAAATATAAGCTGAGGTGCAGTGGTCAGGTTTTGTACAATAAATATTTGAGTAATGGGGGGTCTGTGCCCCAGTACAGTTGTATTTCTTACAACGCCCCTGAGCTACTGTATAGCTAATGGCACAACATGAAGTAAAGCACTGTGGCCTTTCTTTGTGAGGATGATCAGTGATCTGGACATCAAAAGCCCCTGAATGATAATTAGATTTTGTCCATCTCCATGACCACTTTTCATTAGGCTTTGTGCTTTCTTCCATATGCCCATTTCATTCACTGTTTTTAAGTCCTGGCGACCATACTGAGAAAAACTCGGCGCTGTTGCACTGTATGCTTGATATTTTGGTCAAACAGAGGAAGTAATTACAGTATGTGAATCATCCCTAATGATCTTAATTAGGGGTTGATAGGGTGGTGGAGTGGGCCGCTGCTTGGTGATGTATTCATCTGGGGTTAATTGGCTTTAAGACAGCTTCCAGAGCAGCCTGTAGCTTACAAACGCCCAGAGAATTTACTAGTCCTCCCGTAGTTGCCATTCTTCATTACTGCCAATTGTATCCTGGTGGGAAGGTTTTGCTAATGGGCAGCCAGGAGGCAGTGCCAGCATCAAAGCTGACATGTCTCAGAAAGATGGTTAAGTATGCAAAGGGAACCATAACACCCATATTCAAGCAGGTGATGGGCCAGAAAAATATAGAAAAATCTGGGAAATGTCTTTTATACAACAACCAAGTGGGTGATGTCACTGCCTGCTTGAGAGACGGGGGAAAATGTAAGTGCAATTGGAGCCAAATTTGTACAACAGGACAAATGGTATCAGCCAAATCTAATTTACATTCAATCTCACCATGACCTAGACTGAGCTAAAAATGAGAAATGATGTAAAAGATAACAGCCAAGTTATTATTAAAGCTACTCTTCAGTCACTAAAGGGTCTAGTGAAACTTAAAACAAGCTGACGCCTCTTTCCTTGCAATGCTACGGATACCAGGTTGTGACAAATGATCAAAAATACAGACTGAGGCTAGCGTTAGCCGACTAACAAGTAAATTTGGCAGTCCAGTAGAACGCTCCAGTTAAAGCTAATGTGACAGTGTACTAATGTTAGAGAAATCTTAAATTATTTCAAAAGTAAAATCATGTTAATTCAGTACAAAGGCAAAATCATGACTGTGGTCAATGTTTCCAAAACAAATACATTAGCTTTAGCAGGAAGATCATCATATCTGAGTCAGGTTAGGCTCCGTTGGCTGTTTCTGACTCCCCATCTCAAAAAGCCAAACTGGCGATAACCCTGGTTTTTGTTCTTTCTTTGTCCCACTCTCTATGCAGCGTCTTCAGTTTTACAACCACCATTTCCACCTGACCCACCACTATTTCAGACTTTTAGATTGCTGAAATGATTACTTTTTGTTCAAAAAAACACTTATAACATTCGCTAGCTGGCAGGCATGATTAATTTACAGAGAATAGTTTGAAAACGCAAGGTAGAGAAGCTGGAATAACAACAGAGGTGCTAGAGGCAGCAGAATGTCATGGAGGGGGTAGAATAGTGGAGAGACACCACATTCTCTCATTTTCACTTGGTTTATCAGACTGTAAATTTTTAGTTAATGCATATTTAACCACTGATTTATTTTTTATGCAGAATGTGCTGTGACCTTAAAGCTGCATTCATTTGTATTTTTATAATAACAGTAGATCAAATTTCAGTGTGAAATGGGTTGCTCAGAACAAATCCACAGAGGAATTATCACCCGACTCTGCAGTTCCCCTCAGCTCTGTAGACTGTTTTAGCACCTTTCAACTGATGGCTTCGGTTCAGTCTCACCACTCTCATCAACTTTGTTTCGCAGTTTTCTGCAAAAAAAAAAAAAAAAAAAAAAAAAAAAAAGTTCAAACAGAAGACATTAAAATGAAAAATACTGAAACTTTTCTCTTCAGATATGGGACACAGCTGGACAGGAGCGGTTTCGCAGTGTTACTCATGCTTACTACCGTGATGCCCACGGTGAGACACATTGACACTACAGTACACTTGCAATTGTTATACTGCAGATTTACCTTTTTTTCTTAGTTGAAAATCTATCATTCTTAGTGATGACATTGCAGTACATTATGTATTGCATTGGTGTTTTATGAGTGTACGTGTACATTGTCTTCTTTTGGTGTGCATGTATGATTAACTTGAAATAAGAGAGTTTGCAGGTGAGCAAGTATAATTTTTTGTAACTTAAAGATCATGTTTACTATATTCCCATTTCCTCTTAGTTTGTATGCCACTGCACATTTTCCTGACAATAGCTCAACTTTTAAAGCAATTGTGAGCTATTGTTACTGGGGAAATGCTTTGAATGTGCTATATTTATTTTCTTTTATG
>NW_018128164.1:439973-441261 GCF_001952655.1 Monopterus albus
GGAATGCCTGCAGAACAGCTGGTAACGTGACAGGGCTTTGATTAAAACAGGTGGTATAAATGGACAAACTCCAATTTGAGGCTTGTTAGGACAGGCTTGTTGACAACAGTGCTACTGACCAGACAAAACCAAATCAGTTCTCAGTTTGTATTGTCATTTTAATATGTATGGTGTATTTTACCATACTTAGCCAATGTCTCCAGCATGTATTGCATCAGTGAGTCAGGAGATGTGTAATTTAACCAGCTAAGGTGTAAACTCTGGTCTGAGTCCAGCTTAAGTGTGATACAGGACTGTGCACAGAGTGAAAATGAACTTTCAAAATTTAATTTGAAAGGGAATTGATACATAAAGTTTAAAGATTAAATTAAGCATTTGCTGAGAATTTTTTCCACCAAACTGTTCTGCACTAAAAAATGTTTTATTATGTTTAGTCATGAATTTTCCAGTGCTGCTTTCCTGTTTCTTCCAGCTCTGCTTCTGCTATATGATGTCACCAACAAAACGTCCTTTGACAACATACAAGTAGGTGGATTTAAGTTGCTCTTTGTTTCAGATATAAAATGCATGTTTGTGGAGTGTAGGGGTAACTATCATGGAGCAAATCTGCTAACAACACAGAAAGGCTACACTGAGCCCTGCCGGTGGTTGAACATGTTTGTTCTGTTTTACACAGATAAATGAGACGCTTTGTGGTACATTTGCCACTTGAGGGTCTTTTTAAGTAGCTTTAGGTTTTACATTTGAGTGAATTTTATTTGTATTCACAAATTCTAAACACTGCTGTGAAAGTATACAAAAATCAGGCAGTGTCTTGAGTTAACAGAGGAAAAAACATATCAGCAATTAGGATTTGCACTGTCCTAAACAAACATTACCTTCTTCCTTGATGTTGGGGGGAAAAACTAACTAAACTGCAGCCCTCATCTTATTTTATAAATATGAAACATCTCATGTTTTGCCATCAATAAAAGTCAAATAGCAATTAGAACTGGTAAAATTGCACTTCTCAGAAGCATCTCTTTTATTACCATCCTTCATAACGCCACCGCTGTCAGAGGAACTGAAGCCACGTCTGTTGATGTAGAGATGTCATCATACCTGCTGTTTCCCGCTGTGTAATAATTGTACCCTGCAACAGAAGGGGTGGCAATTTTCAACTGCTTTGACACTGGTCATCAGGAAAACATGACTTCTTCAAAGCAGCAAAGAGGCTATTAAGGGAAAGAAAGGTTGTTTGTCACCAGTCTCAGCCAGAGGAATATGATATGCCCTTCTGCCCTCACCG
>NW_018128164.1:441330-444985 GCF_001952655.1 Monopterus albus
GTGTGTGAGCATAGAAGCCCGGGGGAAGGACATGGATATGTTGGGCAGGCGGTAACAGATGTGAGGATGAGGAACAAACTGGTAACCCTCTGAATCAAAGCCTCCTGCTCGCTCAGCGATGAGCTGGTGTAGCCAGAGGACCTTTAGCCTTTGTCTCATCTCTCATGGTCCACCACACAGTGCTTCAGTGCTCCCGCATTATTCAGTGCATGAGTTTTCACAGTTAATTGTATATTTTGCAAGGCACTAAAGTAAAAAGACACAGTAAAAACATAACTATGTTCTTAATGTGATAGTGTTAAAATACTGGCATTAATCAGAATATGCCCTCTGTTTAATCTAGTGCAGTGTACAGATCATATTCACTGATGGCCAATATCTGCCTGACAGCCTGTCAGTATGTAGGTGATTTGTTTAGCCAATACAGTATATCACAAAAATGTCCTCAGTTTATCAGATTGCTTCTTTTGTCCAACCAACAGTCCTAAAACAAATTATATTCTATTAACAATGTATTCTACTGCACTGGTTCCTAATGATCTTTCTAGTATTACCTGTTCAAACTAGCTGTTTTGAAATGTGATGGTCAGAAATTAGCGAAGGCACCATTTGAAACGGGTTTTAGTCGCCCTGAGATAAATTAAGGGCAAAAACAGGACAAGCAGATTGACCTGTTCTGCTTCCTTTTTCCATCTCCACCTCTCTTCACTGCTCTGACATTCAGTCAGTGTCTGTTACACTGAGGAGATATGCTGCCAGCAAGCTACAGATGCCTACTGGCATGCTGCCGCCTAATGAGCACTAACTCATGTTAATGAACACTAATGGGGATGAATTCCACTCTGAAGGAGAGGGAGGAATGAGAGGGGCAAATCCTTCTCTCCTCTTCCACCCTCAAACCAGATCCTCTCTGTGGTGTATCATTGTCTCCCCAGCTAGGAGACATTGAGGCAAGCAAAGCATTGATGTCATAGGAGCTGTTCATCATTTATGGGAGAGAGCATTAACATTCAAGGCAAGAGAAGCTCAGGCTAAACATTTCTACATCTGAAATATCAGCTGCTTTCATTTGGATAGTATAATTGTGCTTTAATTAATTTGAAGATAAGAGTGTAATGCCAAAGATTAAAGCTGCAATAACAAACTCCTCCCTCTAATTTTCAACCGTTAAGGACTTAAGTGAGAGACAAAAAAATCTCGAGCAGTATCCTTTCCTCTTCCCCCTTCACTCCTGCCTCTTCTCTGAAACTACATCAATTGTGGTCGTGACAGCCAGGGACGGTTGTGGCAGTCAGGTAGCGCAGCAGTACATTTTGGCCCATTTCATGTTGTATATGCATTATAGAGCCCATTACAGCCGGTGGTTTTCGGTGGCATTGCAACAACACAATGTCAAATAAAGAGGTTTACATTTTGGCGATATTATTATTATTATAATAATTATACAGAGAATTTTTTTCCCCCAGTAATGTTAATACAGTACTAATGTTCCACCACTATCTCATCATGTTCGATGTTACATTACCAGTACACACATGCGTAACTGAGTTGTATGTGAAATGAGAAATTTCATGTTACACTTTTTTCTAGTTGCGTTGATGGCATAAAATTTAACAACGTCTCACTAAAATGCTACCTGGACCACTGTGTTATATTCCGACATAAACTGGACCAAAACTGAGCAAAAATTAGCAAAATGACTTTATTTGCTAACACGCATGTTTTTACTAATTGGACAAGTAAATATTAATGTTGCATTCAGTTGGAAATGACTCCAAATTACAACCAGAATAATTCAATACAAAGGTACAAAACTGAAAAGCTAATGCTAGTTTGCTAATGATGCCAACATATACACCAGCCGCAGTACTTGGGCATCTAGATGGAACAAAGCCACATTTATGTCAAATTTTAACCTTGGGATGCTTTTAATGCTCTCCATCTCCAACCTGTCAAACCGATGTTACATCTGGTTTTGCCTCACCTTTTCTGCGCTACGGAACGCAGCCTTTTGGGTTTTACAGGTCCACTC
This sequence comes from Monopterus albus, assembly GCF_001952655.1. Lineage (NCBI taxonomy): Eukaryota > Metazoa > Chordata > Actinopteri > Synbranchiformes > Synbranchidae > Monopterus > Monopterus albus. The sequence continues at coordinate 443,363 of NW_018128164.1, forward strand.
CCACTCTGGGTTGTACCTGCACAGGGAGCCTCCACAGTCTGTCTTTGAAATGAGCCATACTGGTTTGAAAAACACATCTTAAAACCTCGTATCAGGGGGTGCGTGGAAGATTTTAACAACACTGGCCACAGAGGGCAAGAAATAAACACAGGACCTCAAGATAGCAGAGTCGGGTAGGGGGGTTAGTGCAGCAGGGAGACCGCGCTTCCAGACAATTTTTTTTAACTTGATTTATCTGAATGTGTGTGTTGCAGCAGGTTAACACGCTGAGTCCACTCGAGTTGCAGTGTTAACACAAAAACTTTTATTTTTCTCTCTTACTCGTTCAAAATAAAACCATCATCGGCTCTTCTCCTGCCCTCCTCACTCCTGACTACTGCCCAAAACAAACAAACAAAAAAAACTATATACCGGAACAAGGAGGTGTGTCCCAGCACTTTCATGGCACCTCCGGATATTGCATTGAGAGGCGTTCAGGAGTGGCCAGTATCTTATCGCATTTAACTTTGAACTTGCATAAAAAATATAATAAATGAAAAAGAAAATAAACATTTGATTTGATTTGATTTATTCTTTCAAGCATGTAGAAACAGTTGATATGACAGCACACGTAATTTTACACATAATCCAATATCAATTTGCTTATACCTAGTACATGCTTGAATGGAGTAGGAAGAAGTCAGACCTATCCAGTCCTACCCCATGACATCATCTTACCATCATTGGTTTGCAAGCAGTAAATGATTCACTTCTACCACACAAGTATTATACTAAAAAAGATTATACAGTGTTAACATTCTTACATAATTACATTCTTTCTACACCACAAAAGTAATATACAAAAAAATTATTACAAAGTGTACACCACACCCACAATTGTCCATGTAATTAATCATATATTCTTGCGTATATCTTGATTGACACATACCTTTTATATTTATGTTTAAACTCATCAATTCTATTACTATTTTTTTATTCTACACTTAAATTATTCCATAGTTTTACCCCACTTATGGAAATACAAAATCTTTTTTTGGTTGTACATATAGCATGAATTTTTAAATTTAACTGACCCCTTAAATTGTATCCCCCTTCCCTTTCATTAAATAGTTTTTGAATTCCACCAGGTAATAAATTGTTCCTGGCTTTATACAAAAACACAGCAGTCTTATATCCCACTAAATCAAAAAATTGTAACAATTTAGACTGTATGAAAGCTACATTGGTGTGATCCCTATACCCCATCTTATGCACAATTCTTATCGCTCTTTTTTGTAATATATACAATGGTTGAAGTGAACTTATGTATGTATTTCCCCAGTTTTCAACGCCATACTCTAAGTATGGTAAAATCAATGAAGAATACAAAACGTGTAGTGCTTTCCCGTCCAAAATATATCTAACCCTTGCCAATATCAATATATTTTTTGCTATTTTATGCTGAATATATCTGATATGAGATTTCCAGAAGAATTTGTCATCAACTATGACACCTAGAAATTTAATTTCATATACTCGTTCGATATTAGCTCCCCCAATTTTCAATTGAAGTTCATTATCTAGTCTACGATTCCCAAATACCATAAATTTAGTTTTATCCAAATTCAGAGATACTATATTACT
>NW_018128164.1:447409-447902 GCF_001952655.1 Monopterus albus
GTGTCTCTTCAAACATCTGAGGGTCCAGCGACCCCTTCATCTCTTTGTCCTGGCATCCTGGGCGAGCTGGTCCTGGGTCCTGGATCCTGGTTCCGAGGTCTGGTCACTAGTCGATCATACCTCAGGAATGCAATGTCTCCCCTCTCCCTGGCCTTCCTTAACTTCGGCATCAACTCCCTTCTTCTCTTCCTCACAGCGTCGGTGTAATCTTCATTTATATAAATGTTAGCTTTTTTGCCTGTTGCAATATGTGTACCCTATCTTTCTCTTTCATCAACTTAACCATCACTGCCCTCGGACCACAATCCGAAGGTTTCCCAACTCTGTGAGCCCGCTCAATCTCAATTTCTTGATGAATTTGCAGATTATTTTTCAGAATCTCCTTCACTTTACATTCTGCTTCTGACCAGCTTTCTCCAGTTGTCTCCTTGATTCCCTCAAAGATCAAGTTTTTTCGCTTGGACTGTGCTTCCAGATGCTCCATTTTGTCTGT
>NW_018128164.1:448144-472005 GCF_001952655.1 Monopterus albus
GCCGCTCTGTGATACATTTCTTCTGCCTCCATATCCTCAGTCGCTTCTGATTTATTAGCTCTTTTCCCTCTTTGAGGCATTTAGTAGTTGTAAAGTATGCTCAAATACTTGAAGTGTAGAACAGACAAGAGAAGCAGTAAAGACGTCTGCTCTCGCTTGCAACCCGGAAATCAATCATTGTGGGGTGTCTTAACATAAGCACACAATAACCCATTTGGTTTTTTTTTAACCAGGTCCCCTGCAAATAAACAGTATTAACTGGTTACCTCTGAACAACAACCTGGCAAAGACCCAGTCTCCCACATGTGCTAAATCATAGTTGATGCAGCTTTAAATCTGCATATGAGTATTGTTTTCTTTTCTCTGAATATATTTCAAGCTCCAGCCTGAGTCAGAGACTGTTTCAAGTCACATAGCACATAATCCAATAGCAATGTGATGAATGTTTTGTCAGAGGCTGTGCTTCAGGGAGACCAGTCTTTTAGGCCTCTGCTGCAAATCATTTGTCTGGGTTACTCTGTTAAAAAACTAACTGGCTTCTGTGGCGGGATCATTCAGAGCTAAGATCATTTGCTGTTTGAAGCCAGAAGTATTGTCAAATTTAGATTATGCAGCCCACAGTTTTGGTGGTTAGCTGTAGGCTCTGGATGTAACATTGGCAGAGACTGTCCTTAGCAGAAAACATCAACATTGGACATTTTAACATATTAGCAAAATGTTGCTATTTAAACATTCAGTAGATATACAGCACCATTATTATTCATTTGGAGTTGTTTTTGTCCACATGATTCTACAAGTTCAATATTAATTCTCCTTTAGCTCTATTTTGGCCTCTGCTAACATTTGAGTGTTATAGCTGCTAAATACAGTGAAAAACACTCAATTACAAATAAAAGTCCTGCATTCAAAATGCTGCTTAAATAAAAGTACAAACCTATTAGCAGAAAACATACCTAAAGTACTAAAAGTAACAGTATTCATTATACAGAGTTGTTCATTTAACAATGTACAGTATATCATATTGGATTACTACTGATGCATTATTGTATACATCATTTAATGCTGCAGCTTATATGGTTTATAATTTGAATTACTGCTGGGAAGCTTGTGGATTTTCTGCCAGACATCAGTGAAGTCTTATTATACTGTAATTTTTGTATTTGTTTATTTAACCTTTTGTTTAACCAGAGTAAGAGTCCCTTGAGGTCTAAGACCTGGAAGAATTTCTCCGGTTCTGAAAAGTAACTGCAGTTTTAAAATAAATGTAGTGGAGTACTGCTAAAATGCAGTGAAGTTAGGGTGAAGTAACAGAAAATGAAAATACAAATATTGATACCTCAAAATTGTACTTAAGTGTGATACTTGAGTAAATGTACTTGGCTACTTTCCACTGCTGGCTAATGCTCCACTTTAGCACCTGGCTGCCACTTTTGTCTGCTGTTTGATGCTGGATAGGTACTGTACTATACTGTACAGTGGGTTTATCAGAGGTTTTTTCTTCAATTGTTGCCTTCTGCAGCTGGAAACAGTGCTGATGAGAGCAGGAAAGTTCTGGATAAGCTGAATTACAGTAAATTGCTCCATAGAACTGTAGAGAACAACAGTAAGGTAATGATTCTCAGTGGGCACTTCAGCCCAATCAACTCCCTTCAAATTTCACATTGTAATTTTTTTTTTCTTGTGAATGAAAACGTATTGATTAGAGCCACTTTAATAACCACAGTGACTGATCATTTACAGTCATTTTTATTGTGTAGGACTTGAGCTGCAGACATTTCTTTGGGCAGGACACCTGCTCAGACATGCTGTTTTGTAGTAGAACCTGCACTTTTGACTGTATGCAAAAAGAAACATTTCCTACAGTACATTAACATTAGAATTGATTAGCACACTGGCAGTGATCCAAGCAGATTCATAAGAACTACTCTCTTTTACCTATTGGCTATGCAGATCAATAGCACTAACCTCAATTAGAATTCATTCTCTAAGTGTCATAAAATGTTTCTTGTTGAACACTCGAGCCTTAATGCTGATTGTTAAATGATGCATTACTTGGTAGCTGCACTTGCTCTTACATCTCTGTGTGTTTGCATGAACCGATGCCCAAATGCTTGATCATGCTTGCGTGTCTGTGTTGTAAACTCAGTAAAAGCTATGAGAGAGATGAAACCCGTATTCATGTACCTTCATTCATCTGTCTGTCTGCCCTCGGGGCTTCAAATGAAATGGCCGTCTGGCTAGCACATAGCTGTTAGTTAAATGTCATGGCACCACCGCATCAGATGGTGTTGAGAGAAGCTGTCAGTAAATAATTCAATGATATGAATTGAAATGCCATTCATATATAATCTGTGGACATGTTGGCATTTTAGAATTGACTTGTTTCAGCTTTGCAGGTTTATGAAGAACATCTCTTGAGTTGTTCTGTGCAAAGGTAGTGAGGGCATGGCTTGCAGTAATCCTCCATTATTAATAATCCATTATCTTGTCACTCACACATTACTTGTGATTTGGTCTTCCGCACTAAACATTATTAATATGTAGGCTCCACTGCTTCAGTAGATTACCACCTGTCTGACTGAAGTCGTATAAGATGCAACCAGCCGAGTGTAGCTCTGCAGAGGCAAAACGTTGGAGGAAACATGCTCCACTGGTGTTGAGGCAGATGCTTTCTGTGGATATTTCCATTTACTTCGATGTTAGCTGCAAAGTGACAGAACAGATGGGACACTTGTGCACACACTCGACCACGATCAGTGAAGATATTGTTTAAGCTACTATCTTTTTGTTGATGTTAGATCAATTCAATTTGCCAATTAAATGTAATGTGTCACTGGATGGACTTATGTCAGAGGTGTTCGACTGTCTCTATGGACATGACTTCAAAATAAGTAAAAGAAGTATTTCCTCCTTAGTTCTTGTTTTCCTGCTTTATATTTCACTTTTGTAGTTGTGGAGAGCTTGGATAAAGGGATAGCTATCTCTTTCAGTCATCGTTACTCCTGTACACAACACACAGGTTCTGCTTGCTCGCCAGAAAAGTGCCTTTTATGTTTCACCGAGTTTGTTGCAATTCTGCAGAAAGAAAGATGTTCAGCTGTGAGGGCACTGCTGAAGGTCAAAGCCGTTCAGATGCTTTCATAACAAAAATTAAGATTTGCCAGGTGTCTCTTCCTGTCTCTTGTTTTACTGCATCACAAAGCACCATGAACTGTTTAGACAAATCAAAGACAGCTTTGTCATCAGCTGAAGTACTTAACAACCCCAAAAGTTTGAGAAACTTTCATGTAACCTCAGGGGTATTTTTTGTTTTTCCCCCAAAAAAACATTTCTAACATGATACAGACTCATCACATAGTCTAGGAGCCAGGCGATGGGTGCTGTGTGTCAGATAGGTTTGCACAAGATGAGTCATACAATCGTTGTCTGTTTGTGTATCACTTCTGCAGTAAGTCACAGTAACTATTTACACTACAGTGTCAGGGATACTGTGATGTCTCTAAAACCCAGCTCTGTAGACCTCGTCTTCCTTCGGTTTGCAGCTTTTATTCCTTTTGCTCATGGAGATAATTTTTGCCCTTTGTTTCATGTTAAACAATTGATCAAAGACAAATGTAAATCTTTCACAGAAATACACAAATTCCCACATGTATTGTGCAAAAGCTCAGTACTTTTCTGTCATGCCCTATCTCTTCTGTCTTTTTGGAGTGTCTCATCTCTTAACTGGCACGTACAAAAGCAGAGGCGTTATTATTTTTGTTGTGGTTACTCTGGTGTTTTATCACATTCCTACTATCCTTTTATCATCCAGACTGAAACATAGATAGAGTGTGAAAATGGATTTCAATTATATGTATGAACAGAATGGTAAGTGCCCTCTAAAAAGTGTAGGTGGCATTTGTATGAACTTGTGATGGAGTGAATATTCAAAACAACACTAATTATGTTAGTGAACTGAAATCTAACACCACAGCAATAGTAATCGGATTATCCAGAGTAATATTGTGCCTGGAACGGTATGCCTTAGTTCTGTGTCTTCCCCCTCCTCGGTGCTTTTGTCTAGGATACACCATTAAACAAAATTGGTTTAAAAATTTTGATTAGTATTAACACATGAATTTACGGGTGTGATGATACAAATATAGCCGTGATGATATAATCAGTTATCTCGGCTTAAGCTTGGAGACTGGGGGACTATGGGACGTGTAGGATCTGGTGTTTCGGAGCTTGATCCCTATTAAAGTTTAGAAGTCAGGATATTTTTGCCTTTGCTGCACTGGCTTTACTTTTTCTACTCCTCATCAGTTCCCACCTTATGCAATAATAAATCATACTCCCTTCCCTACTGAAGCCTGCAATGTAAGAGAGCACCAACTGAACCTTTTTAAAAGCTTATATATTACAGAAGTTCCCACTGGTCATCGAGTATACAGTGTATTAAATCTGATTTACTGCCCATTAACAAGTGAGTGAAACCTTTTGAAGGGTTTCTTGACAGAAAACTAAAGCATGAAACGTGTTGTTTTTGTGTTTGGACAGAAGCTGTTTTGTGTCTTTAGTGTTGATAAGCCTGCAGAATGTCAAGACATTAGCACTGGATCTAAGATGTTGTTGGGTCCATAACAGCAGAAGAAACATCCCTGCTCAAAGTAGAGGTATCTCAGCAGCGGTCAGGCATCTCCCACACTCATTCTCCTTTTCAATGTCTCAAAGTCAGTAAACGAGATATATGGTTTTAGGTGTTTTCTGAGCTTTTCCACATTTTTTTTCTTATTTGTTTTATCATAGCCTGCCTCACTTTAACTGAAAATTTAAAATAACATCTTTCTAGAGGCAATGAATGTACTGAATATACAAGATGTAACTTCTTTCTCCCAATAGAAGCTTGTTTTAGACCAAAGTATCACATAAAAAAAAAAAAAAAATTTCTTTACCAAGCCTGACACGTGGACCGACAAGTTATTGGTTTGATTGACAGGAAACCCCTGAGGCCCACACCCCCCTCTCACAAATAGTTCATATCTCTGGAAAAGCTTGGCACAGATGTCAACGAAGAGCTCATGATAATGAAGCCTATGTGTGTTTCCCCCGATCTCAAAAACTGCCACACGCCTAACAGCAGATCCTCTACTTTGACATTCCTGCCATGAGGTTAGATGGCACATGGATCTGGTTATTATACTGAAAATGCAGCAGAGTGACACATTTTCAGGTTAATAGCTTTTGTTCCTTTTTTAATGCAGGTTTGGGACCTTTCAGCCCTCTAACAGTGAATATGAATTTTGCTGGCACTTGACATTTTGTACACAGTATATCTTTCCCTTCATAATATATTGAAATCCTTAAATTATTGATTTCCCTTTTATACTCATACATTAATAATTTGAAGAAATAGAAATCCATTTACAAGTCTAACAGCCTGGCTTGCACTGCCAAGGTGAACTGATTTCATTTACTCCTTGACCACTTTCCACTATTTTAACTTATAATTGGTCTTTCCCCACTGACACGGCCACTTTCCACTTAGCAAAGAAACTACATTTAAAGCCTTTTATCGGGTTTATTTATCACTGTTCAAAACTAGGGGCAGCACGGTGGCACAGTGGTTAGCGCCGCTGCCTCACAGCGAGAAGGTTCCAGGTTCAGGCCCCACCCGGGACCTTTCTATGTGGAGTTTGCATGTTCTCCCCGTGCTTGCGTGGGTTCTCTCCGGGTACTCCGGCTTCCTCCCACAGTCCAAAGACATGCAGCTTAGGTTGATTGGTGTCTCTAAATTGCCCATAGGAGTGCGTGTGTGTGGTTGTTTGTCTATGTGTTAGCCCTGCGATAGATTGGCGACCTGTCCAGGGTGTACCCCGCCTTCGCCCGATTGCCGGCCGGGATTGGCTCCGGTCCCCCCGTGACCCCGCTCAGGGAACAAACGGTAGAAAATGAATGAATGAATGAATGTTCAAAACTATGTGAACTTGTCACTAACTGAAAAAGACACAGGTTATATGGTTAGTGCCTCTAGTTAACTTCTAGAGCACAAAAACAAAGAGGAAGAGAGCGTCGAAGAAAGTGAGGATGGCTCCTATAAACATGACTCACTCATTCACTCTGCAGCTTTTCAAAGCACATCAGTCATCAGACAAGTCACACCCATGTTTGCTGGCAGACAGAATGATGGTTTTTCTTTTATAAACATAAAAGCTTTTCTCTTCCCTGTCAAACCACAGACAAGGCTGTTGTCAGTGTTTGATTTTAGTGATGGGTAGTTTTATCACACAGAAGGGGTTTACTGAGTGGAGATATTGTGTGACTATAAAATCTGCAGATGTCAACAAGCACGTTTTAAAATGCCAGTGCAAACATTATAAACCCCAATTTTGAATGAATTAAATGTAGTTTATTGATTTATTTTTGCAAACTGTGTGTGTGTGTGTGCGTGCGCATCTCCTTAGTATGTCAGACAGTGACACTGTCAGTCTGTTTAGCTCAGCTGCCTTGCGGTGCTTAAACTGCCTCTCAAGGGAGAAGTCCTACTTTCTCCCTGCGCTCCTCTGGGTTGGCCTAGTCTGACTTCTTCACTCTGGCTGTCAGTGTAATACTCTGATCAAAGCTGTGATCTGTGGCTCAGGAGGTAGAGTGGGGTGTCTTCTAACTGGATGATTAGCGGTTTGATTCCTGGCTTATCCAGTCCACATGTCGAAGTGTCCTTGAGCAATGCATTGAACCCCTAGCTGCTCCTGGTGATGTTACCGGTGTGTGAATTTAGGAGTTTGTGAATGGGTAAATGGCCAAATAGTGTTTGAGTGTGCTGCATTGCATAGGAAAGCACTATACAAGTATTTACAAAAGTGCAAAAGAGTCAAAGTTGGGTCATGTGGGAAGTCTCTGAGGCTCCTTGAGGAAATTGAGGCACGTTCATTATTATACTCGGCAAAGTATGACCTGAGTTTTAACACAATGAGGAATTCAATGACAAATCATTATGATTCTCTGGTAATATAAGAGGTTTTTTATTGTTTTAAGGGGAATGTGCTTAAGGCAATGGAGAGGTGGTGTCAAACATGGAGGGAAACATAGTTTATTGCTTCAGAGAGAGCACTTTTGGATTGATAAGTTATATATAATATTCATTTGTTTTATGAATCTCATTCTTCGTGGAAAGGAGATTACTGCAGTATAATGGTCATAGTAGCATTTTAAAGGTCCTGAAACTGGTATAAAAGATTGTTGATAATCTTTAAAATATAACCCAGAAGAGGGACATAAAGGTAATCTGAAGCAGAAACCCCATTTAATTAACAAGGGATAAGCTGTAATCACTTTTTAGCAAGGAAAAAGTTGCATTTTATTAGGTTGTACTACAACCCCAAATCAGAAAATGTTGGAACGGTATGTAAAATCAAAATTGAAACTGACAATAGTGATTTGTGAATCATTTGTACATCCAGTGACTAAAGACTACTGAATTGCACTCTGTCTTTTTTGACTATAATTATGATTATTCCCTAACAGCCTCCTCCAAAAGTTTTAATACCTTCGTACTAACACGGCGATGCACGACAAAAGCAGAGTATGTAGATATAAACTAGGCGAACAGGCTGCACGCGCCCCCGTGGACCGCAGTCAGTCACTTTTTGGCACAACACCCACAACTCCTGGATTATCTACAATGGATGAGCACATCACAATTCCGGTCCCACAGCTTTACAGGGATTCAGAACAATCTCTAAATGCTGCACTGGCAAGATCTTCCAGTAACGCCAAAACAATATTGAGCGACCATTAGCTACAGCTAGAATGTTGTAATATAATCACACACCTGTAAAGGCTTATCAGTGTTGTCATCGTTAAATGAAAACTGACAGAATAATATTCGACAGTCTTAAATGAAAACCTGGAAAAATGTCAAAAGCAAAACAAAAACAAGTCTTTAAAATTGACTGATCCAATCAATATAAATGTAATGTTTAAAAACAAACTTTATGAACTGAAGTTTGTCAAACAGCTGAAAATAATGCAAGGTGTTTAAAATTAGCTATCACCTTGTTTCGCCTTTCCTTCACCTCACCTGCTCAAACTGTGTGTACGCATGGTCTGAAGTAAGCATGAGGTGCGCACGTTGTGTGTTTATAAATACCGGTTTATATGTGGTGAAAGGTTATGGTGTGTACACAATCTTTATGCAACTGGCCCCAGGAATAGTACATAGTCTTACTTTCTCTTGTCAGTGACAAAGAGAAAAAGGATGTATTGCAATATCAGAAATACCTTCACATCCCTCTGCCAGTGACAACTTGTCTTACCTGTGTCCCGATGCAGCCGCCAGCAGCTGTCAGGGTTTTTTCTTCTTTCCCCTGTGACACATCGTTTGGTCTTTGTCTTGTCTTTTACTGTCACTGTCTGTCTCTCCATCTTGCTGCCTTTTGGCACCTCTCTGTTTTTCTGTCACATGTCTTCCTCTGTCCCTCTGTTTCATTCAAAAAAAAATCAGCAGGACATTTGGCATTTTAGCATTATGAAATGTACTATTAGAGAGCAAGTGGCAATTACTTCTCTCATTTTGTTAATATTAACTGGAAGAAGCTTGACAAGGAAATTTTATAAATCTTTAAATTTACATTTTAGTTCCTCAGAGCTGTAGAGAAACGGGAATCGAGTGGCTGAATTCTACTGAGTTTGTTAAAGGGTTTTTGGGCCTTATAAGCAAAAACTTGCAACTTCATCTGATTTGCTGCACCATTTGGGGACTTAAATGCCATGGCAATGAGCAGAGAGATTTATTACCTCCTCTGCCACCACGCCACACTGTCATTGACATTTGGCTCCCTGAGCATTTGGCCAGAGATCCTGGTATTAGTCTTGAATAAAAGATGAACCCAGCCCAGTTTCTTTCCCAGCCATGGCCACTGAGGATATTACACTGGCTGAGAGCATGTTTGTCTCTTTGAGGGCCTAAGTAGTGAGGGAAGTAATTTGATTATTTTTATTTATTTATATTGATATTATTCTTGAAGTATTTTGCCATTTTGTCTGGTAAGAACGGATGTTACTGTAGGTTTTTTTTCTGTAACAGTCACTACTTATGAGCTATATACGGTCTTAAGAAAAAGTAATGGCAGTTTTCTGTATAAACTGGTCGTGAAATTGAAAGTCATAAATATCAAGAAACAATATTTCTAAGCTGATAAAACTCAGTCATGGTATTTCATGCCTTTATTGAACACACCCATTAAACATACAAAGTGATGGTGGAAAAGGTAATGGCAACACCAAGCTTCTGAGGTCACTAAATGTCAACTGGAGTCGGGTGTTGGCAAACCAGTCAATCAGTCAATGAAACGTGAATGGACATGTGGTTTAGAACGACCTTGGCTTATAAAACAATCAAACCATGTCAATATGCTATTCAGAAGCACCATCAGCTACTGTGAGCCATGCCTTGCAAAAAAAAGAAATCGCAGAAGGCCTACAATCAAGAGTTGTTGATTTGTATGTAGGTGGAAAGGGTTACAGAGTCCTCTCAAAGACTGCAGATATTCATCAGTCCACAGTTAGACATATTGTCTATACATTGAGATGATTTGGTACTATGGCTACTCTCCGTAGAAGTGGGTGCCCAGCCAAGATCATTCCAAAGACACAATGCAGAATAGTTAGTGAGGTAAAAAAGAAGCCTTTAGTAACAGCTGAAGACTTGGAGTCATTAGAGTTGGTTAACATCTGTTCATGAGTCAACCATACACAAAATATTGTACAGGTACATGTACAGGAAGCAATGTCTTATCTCCTGATATTTAACACGACCTTTTCCTGGAGGTAATACTGGAGAAAACCTTTACAAACATGGAGTCATCACCAAAGTTAATCCCAGTGAGCTGTCAGAGGAGAACCAGTTGTAGATTAGGACTACTAAAGAACGGGTGGATGCATCAGCAGCAGTCAGAAATCCAATATGGAGCATTTCACTGTGGGTACAATTAATCTTTGTGCTGAGATGAGGGGTGTTATTGTAGCAGCAGAGTTTGCAGGTGGGTGAACTGATTAAAGGCTCATTAACAGTGAATGGATGGTTCAGGTGCTTCTGGAGCACATACAGTCAGAAGTACAGTTTGTTTGTTCATTAAGAATTTTTTTTTTTCCCCCTGTGTACATGTTTTAGTTGAAACAGGATGGCACAGACAGTGCTGATTAATCTGATGAAGATGAGTGTTTCCTATAATAATTCTGACAGTATTTTTCTTTCTCACATACTCTTGCTTTTACCCTTTTTTCTTTGCCCTTGGTTCAGTTTTTTTCTAATCTGCACATTCTTCTTTCTTGAGCCACATTCATCTTTGAAAATACTGTAGTCACTCTAACTTACTCCCCAGCCTCCTCTTTATTCATGTTATTAGATTTAATGCTCAGTCTTGTCCTTATCAAAGTCTCCCAAAGTTCTGTCTACTACTGTACTATTTTTTTCTCTTATCTCAGAATGTGTTTGAGTTTTTTTTGTAAATTTTCACACTCAGGTATTTAACATGTTATCTCTTTGTCCTGTTTTTTGTTTGTTTTTTTACCAGGCATGGCTGACTGAGATCCATGAATACGCCCAACAAGATGTGGTGCTCATGCTACTTGGAAACAAGGCAAGACATGCTGGGAATTATTTATGACTGTAGGCAGAGACACAGTGGAAGCAATGCAAGTACACTAGGGCTGGGTACCAGGCTTGAAAACATTTTAGTTACTAATTAACTTTCATTAGCAAAAAGTTGGCACTGAATGCTCGGTCTGATTCTTGGGTTTCTCTTTACTTATTCATTGATTAGATATTTCTTGACTTTTCCTTACAGTACATAAGTATAACATTATTGGTTTTAGATGGATTTAATTTTGGCAAAGCTTTTGTATTGCAGCTTTGCATTAAGATTTAAATTTTTTTATGATCAATTTAAAGGATAGCTCTGACAATATTTTATATTTTTGATGAGCTGATCATTCACCTCCCTGGATGCTCATTGGCCAGCTGCTCCATATTAGACCCAGTCAGTTAAAACAGCCAGACCCTGTATAGGAACATTCCTGGACATGCAGTAGCCACATCCTCTGGTCACAGTGCAGCAACAGGAGGTAAAATATATCCATAAAACCACATGCATCGCCAAAAAAATTCCGCTTTTACAATGGCACCGCGCGACGTGTAAAAATAGAGAACTAGAAAAAAATACTAGAACATATGTACGGTTCATTTTTTGAGCTTTAGGTCATGTTTAAGATGACAATTCACCATTGTAACATTGCAGTTAAATCAGAAAAGAAGGAAAAGCATGGGCTCTTTAAAGCATTTGGCTTATAGAAAACATTTTCATATTCCTTCATGTGAGCAGTATAAAAATATTTGATATCTCTACCTAAACTCAGGCTTTTTCTTTTTTTTTCTTTTTTTTTTACTGGGAACAGTAATGATACCCAGCACTAAAACAGTATCCAGTAAAAAGTAACCAAAGCAACTTTAAGTACAGTGGAATACGGGTGTGAGCTGGCTTTGCAGTTTGTTTTCCTTGTCTGTGTACCTAGACAGTGGGTGAAGTTGTACCAGAACTTTCTACTGTCAGCTGGCTTTAAACAGTGATATTTCTACAAGTACATTTGGTCCTGTTCATTTCACACACATACACAACAAACGATAGCAGTCAGTCTAATGTGCAATTCACATTCACATCCCTCCATCTGAACAGAGAACAGATGTCTCCGACTTGGACCTCTGTCTAATTTCAGTCCCCCACACTCCATATCAATTAGCATTGTGAGAGACAATCTTGACTCATTAGCTGCCATCAGACCTGAACACAAAGAGAGGCTTGTATGTAAACTGTGGACAAACAGCGAACAGATCTCTTCCACCGCTGATGTTTACGGCAGATGTTATTACGTGCGTCTTTGTTCTCCCTGTCTCACCAGGCTGATGCCACACGTGACAGGGTGGTGAAGAGAGAAGATGGAGAGAGGCTCGCTAAGGTGAAGAATTTAGATGGGAGCACATGGATAAACTTTTCACACATCTTTTAATTGCAGTAAAAACAAGGCCCCTTGATGTGACCGGTGAAGGCGCTGATTTTTCATTTTCCAAATCCTTTTGTATAACTTATTGGATTTTTATGGTAGATAAAAAGCTTATGAATACCACATAAAGCTGGGAGGATTTAGCTCAGTTTTCATTTTCACTCTATCTTAAAATGTACCACCTGTAAACCAAAAAGAGAAGACAAAGGCCAGGGAACCTCAGATGTACTGCTCCCTCAGACCATGACATTTTATAATAAATATTTATTGTATAAATTCCAGTCTTATAGGTCATCATCTATAAATATTATCTTCAGGCTAATTATTTCACAGCCTTTGGTTCTGTGATAAACCTCAGCACAGCTACAAACACTAACCGCTGAAACTAGGAGCAAACCCTCTTATCCACCTCCCTGATGTTGCTTCACAGCATGGCTCACAAAACAAACAGCCAAGTGATTCTCTCCAGAAGTTGTAACAATAAAGTGTCAGTAATTTAAATCTCAACCTGAGAGAAATAAAAGCACATCATTTTGTATCACCACAGGCTGAAATAAATTCCCCTGCAAAGTAAAAGCTAGGAGACAGATTTATTATTTCTGAGCTGGATTACCCAAAGCAAACAGGTTCAGTGTGTTGTGAAATTCTTCTGTAAACATTTACAGTATATCACTTTCATTCAACAACCAAATTAGATTTTATTTTTGATGTAGCCTGTCAAAGTGTTGCATTTTCATATGTTTGTGTGCCTAAAATAATCTCTCATAATTGTCATTGCTTTGACCCTGCAGGAGTTTGGAGTTCCCTTCATGGAGACCAGCGCCAGGTCAGGTCTCAACATTGAGCTGGCTTTCACTGCTGCGGCTAAGTGAGTGTCACCCTATCTACCAGTGTTGTGGCTTGGCTGGCTAGCTTTTCACAGCAATTTTAGTTACATTTCACATTAAAATTTGAGGCTGAATGGACTTGAAAAAGGCAACAGAAGCAGTAGGGAACTCAATCCAAAGATTCCATCTAGACACCAGTTAAGAGCATGGACTGTAAAATTGACAGACAGGCCACTGGGACAGAGTCGCCCTGGTGGCTGGTTGCAGTATAGGTCACAAATCCCATCTCCTCCATATTAGTGAATAAGACATGAGCCAAACTAAAAGGTCAAAGTATAAACCAGACTAAATTTCCCCAGAGGTCACTTCTGTGGTTTCTGTTAGATATTAGCACATGGATGTGTGCAAGTGGTCATTTTTTTGGTAGGTTTATTTTAATAAGTTGTTTGATATAAGAAGGTGTATTTTGGTTGATTTGACAGCTTTGATTTGTGGCCTGATGCCGTCACTCCACTTCTGGTCACTACTGCGCAGAATCTGGTTTCAAAAATCAAGAATGGCTGCCGCTGTATTCGTAATATTTTGGCTTAATTTTTGCATAGTGGAGGGAAGTGGTGACACTATGTCCATCATATATACTGTATGTCGATGGTTAAGACAACACACTGCCGGGAATAATTAGAAGATTCAGAAACCTTGAATATGCCAATATTTGAATTTCAAAAATAAGGTTGCATATCGGATCACAATTGGCCTCCAGTCTAGTTGTGATGTCAAAAAAAAATAAAACAAAGAAATTTTACAGAGAAATTTCTCCCTTCAATTTCAGATGAAAACAATCTCATGGACACTGACAAAGTAATGGTAATAAGTGGAGGGACACTTCTTCTGACCTGCCAGTAATGAGTTATTTCTCACTGTTTTTGTTCTTTTTCTCAGGAAACAATACATAAAATGTTGTGCTTATATTACAGCTTGGTAAATTAGTTTTTAGAGCAACTTCAGGCAAAAAAGTGATTTGTTGTATTTATGGTGGGCAACTGTTTTGTTTAATCGCATCTTCCTCATTTGTCACAGGGAACTAAAGCACAGGTCCATGAAAGATCCTGGTGAGAAGTTTAAACTGCAGGAGTATGTAAGCAACGAGATGAAGGGCAGTGGGTGCTGCAGGTCTTAAAGCTGGGACCAGTCACTTTCTGGATCTGTGTGAATGTATGAATTTCCTTTGTGTGTGCATCACTCATCTTCATACAATGTGCGTTCATGTCTGACCTGATCAGAGGTGAGGAGTCGGCTCCAGCGAGGTATAAACGTCTTTACTCGTCTGTTTCTCCACTCTAACGCTCCAGTGTCCCAGTACACACAACCTAAATCTGTTGTCCAGGACTCATCTTCCTACCCTCCCCTCCTGCTTTTCCTCACCCACCTCCTTCTGCAGCTGTGAATGTAGCCCTAGGTTATGGTTTTCAAACAACAAAAGTAGGCACTGCACATCTGTTATTAACCTATTAATGGACATTTTCGTCCATAACATTGTTTGCATGTGGAGATTTTAAGTCAGACCAGAATTTATGGAAAGACATTTCTTTCTTATATCCACTTGAAAATTGTAATTTTATTTAAATTCTTGGTCAACATGTGGATAAATGTTATATACTAGATAATCAGTGATGTCTTCTTTTTGTGGTTCAGTGCATGTCAGTAATTCAGGCTCCCTGGAGCCAGTTGAGTTCACCAGCATAAACTTAAAGCATTTCCATGATTCAGCTACGGATATTTGGGAATACCTATTACTAGTAAAAGTAAATGAGTGTTGCTTTTTGTATAGTGCCATTGAGAACAGTATCATTAGCCTCATTGAATCAGTTTTAGTAGATTTGATTTCATGCTAAATACAATAATAGAGTATACTGTAGTTTAAACAAATCTACCTGGAACATGACAGTGCACAGGTCACAAAACCTGAAAACATTTTTCAGACACATGAAGTACTGGGATTTTTCCAGTTGTAGAGGATTAATGTTGAGTCTTGGAGCTCTAATGTAACCTCTCATCTTGAGAATCTTATTTTGAAAGTATAGAAAAACAGATGGTCAAACATTCTGTATGTAATCAAGTTTTTTGACAAATATGGTGTAAATACTTTTTTCTGCACATAAAAATTCAACATGAGATGGACAGCACCTTAGATGGACATGAGTGTGGGCAGGGTTTGGGGAATAAAGACCTACAATATGTTGCTAATGTTAAGTATTGTAGATGAAACTTTGTTTTCTGTCATTTCTTAGGTTTTATTTGTAGCCAGTGCAAACATTAGTAGACTACTTTTATTTTCAATTCATGGATGTACAGTGGCTTCAGAAAGTATTCAAACCCCTTAAATTTTTTTTGCAGACTTAATTTCAATCAGGTTATAGACATAAAGAGTGCCATAGTAAAGGATCTGAATACCCAGTAAGTTTTGATTTTTAATACATTTGCAAAATATTTAACATGTTCTCACCTTATGTTTCTCAGTGTAGACTGATAAGCAAAAGTTGATTTTCTCCATTTAAAATTAAATCTGAAAACATTTTTCAGACCCATGAACTACTGGGATTTTTCCAGTTGTAGAGGATTAATGTAGAGTCTTGGAGCTCTAATGCAACCTTTCGTCTTTCTACTTTTTGAAGCTTCTGTATAAATGGGTCATGTAGTGCCACAATCCGCTGAACATTTTTGACCAGTATGTTTCTTATAACATTAACAGTATTTAACATTTCTCGCTCCTTTTATAAGACTGTTGTTTTGGTATATTTCATCTTAGCCATAGAAACTATACAGACAGTATTTACTGTACTTTTGTTTTTCCAATCTTGATGTTGGTGATTTATTTTTTTTCATTTAACTACTTTTCAGTGTGCCACTTTGTAACTGAAAGTTAGCTACAATAAAAACAGAAGGTAATGTGACTTTTACCCTTAAGTGATTATATTTCAGACTTACCCAGATCCTTCTCTCACACAGAGACAGGATGTCTTGCTCAGTTACACTTAAGCCACCCGAAATGTGTGTTCACATGGTCTGCATGGTTTGAGCGAAGGGATCCCTCCCTAGCATACGGTTCAGAAACATTTTTGTGCCATTCTTTTCAGCACTTATGCTAATGAGTCCATAAGTTTAAAACTCTTGTCTCCCTCTAGTGGATAAATAATCATATGACATAACAGCCAATGTTTAACTGATCTATATTTAATGCAGTTTTACAAAAACACAAGAGACTAAGGAACGTTACATAAAGCTGTTTACAAATTCAAGCAGCTGAATGTATTAAAAACATACACAAATAGCTTACTGTCCCTGCAGTGCTTGGCACTGTAACAACAAAAGCTACAGCACAGTAAATTAGTTAATAAATACATTCACAATGAAACATCACTACTCGTATAGATGGAAAAAAATACATAGTTAAATATCATTGTGCTCTATGTGACTATAAATGTAAGGATGCACGCGAGTACCTGCAGACCATATTTGTATTAACTCCTCCTCATTGACATGTCAAATGTTTGTCTGTATCTAACTGGCCAGAAGGACACAGTTCGTAGACTTAGTTGAAATGTAAGGTAAATTCAGTTAAACATTTCAGTGAAAGTATTTATGCTTATATTAATGAGAACAGTGAAATCTCTTCACATCTGAGCAGCAATAGTTCCGATTCCTACGCAAAAGTCATGTATAATGGGTTAGAGTCCTGCATCAGGTCAGGTACCTGCAAAAAAAGTCTAAAGGGTTTTTAAAAAAAAAAAGTTTATATTAATTCACGGGCGCTGGTAAAAACAGACTAAATGTGGGTGGGTAGCAAGTGAAATAATTTAAAATTAAAAGGCACAGCTTCTTTTAAACATCTAATCCAGCATAAATTTACCGATCCTAAATAACCAATAAATTTATTGTGAAGTCCTATGACACAACCGTTGACCCCTCAACACACATCCAGCTCATAGGACCCCACTCAGACATCAGCATAGGCTAGGCGTCAGTGTGTCAAAGTGGATAACCTAGTGTTGAATATAAAATTGTGGACAATGCATCATCGATGGCCAAGTCAGACATATGGGAGGAATTTGGTGTGGTTACAGACACTGAGAACAACATTATCAGTGGCTCTGCAGCTTGTAGACAGTGTAAAAAAACTGTTAGCATTTGATAGCCGCAAGTTAGACACTTCCTCACTAAGGGGAACAGCTGCAGAGCCCAGGTGCTACGTCCAACGACAGATACTTTTCCAAGAATACAACTCTCAAGCACTTTAAAGTAGCTGACTGTGTAACTTAAAGTCTATTTTAATTGGGTCAGGTCTGGATTTCATTTAGAAATAACTTCAGCTAATGGGTCAGATCTGAAACGGAGCTATGCAGGTGCGGGTTTTCAAAACTGAACCCATGCAGGACTCTAATAGGTTTCAAATTAAAGGAAAAAACCTAAATAAATAGTCTCTTCCAGGATGAGGATGCCCCTATCTATGGGGCACGAGGGGTAATTGAATGGTTTGTCAAGTATGAGCATAATGTTAATCATATGCTGTGGTCTTGGTAGTCACCAGATCTTAGAGGTGGAATGGTTTGATTTGGTTTTGGGGGTCACAGTTTTTGGTTCGGTACATTTCTTGATAAAGCAGAGGGAGGGTACTGCCAATTTCAACAGGCTGTTTATTGGCAAAAAGTTAAATTTATGCCTCAAAACATATGGAATATAAACACTGCATCACTGTCAAATTATTTTTGTCTGGTATATTTTTGCTGTCTACCAGCCCGGTAAAGGTTTCTCCAGGTGCTGTCCTGCTGACTGACAGCTCTTCTGATGACATGGCTTTCAGTCTCACTTTCAGTGTGAATTCTCAGAAAGTCCGTAGTAGACCAAAACAATTCTGGTAGATCCTCTGTCTTGTCCACTTGCCATTTTCAAGAACACTTAATCCGTGGGTTACTGGCGCAAGGCGTTTTTCTTCCTCACTAACTTTAGATCTTTCTTTGTGTATGCCTTAACCTACTGTATTTCAAATGAACCAAACAATACATAACATGCCCCAAACCATGACTAGCAAACCAAATGGGTCAGATTTTTTTTTTTACTTGAACCATTCCACCCCTACCAGATCACTACAGAAGCACATTGCTATCAACAAAGAGGGGGGGGATGGAGGATCATATTTTCATAATTACAAGAAAAGATCTTTTCTAGTAATTATGAGAATCCAGGGGTTGGAACACTGCAGAACTTACAGGAAAATCATCAGGTTTTAACTAATTATTTGGTGTCATCGTAATTCCGTGATAGTTGTCAATACATTTAATAGTGCATAGCAAAAAGGAACTGATATTTAATTCGGTGTACTTAGTATTTCAAAATGTAAACAAGTAAGATAAAAACAACACCCAAGCTGCAGCCCACAGTAACTCGGATCTATGGCAACATTATACTTTCTTATAAAAGTATAATCTGTTCATATGATTGAAATTTCAATGTTAATCTAACACTTTCCAAAATAAGAAAGTCACTTTTGGCTTTCCCGTTTAGGGGTCACCACAGTGAATCGTCACACTGATGACTTGCATGTTGATATTTGGCACGTGTTTTACGCCGGATGCCCTTCCTGACGCTACCCTGACTTGAACCCAGGCCGCAGCGGCAAGAGCGCTGCACCTTAACCACTAGCCTACCAGGGACGGCACGTTCCAAAATACTGTGCCAATAATCTGAAACACTGATTTTAAACTCATATTCATTATATACAATAGATAGCCTAACAGCCTATAGGATCTAGGATGTAGACAATTAAATCAAGTAGCCTCTGTCTTCTTAAGTAGCAACCCTAACCTACTCTATTATATACAGGATCCTGATCTCGTAACTATGACAAAGCATTAAACAGTATGTTAATAGTCATCAAATGCAAACTGATGTAAACTTTGACACAGGACACATGTAGGCTATAGGCTACATAATGTCGCCATGTGTTACAATGTTGGTGTCATTTTTAGGCTAGGCTATATTTGTTTACGTTTTGAAACACCAAGTACACCAAATTAGCTATTAATAGTATTTCACTGATACTAAATAATGTTAAAACCTGATGATATTCAGGAAAGTAATGAATATGCATTATCTCATAATTATGAGATCAGGATCTTGTAATAAGATAGTAAGTCATAATTATGAAATAAGATCCTCCAGTTTTTTTTTCTCTTTGGTGAATGCAATGCACTTCCGTAGATCTCAACCCAACTGAACACCTATGGGAGAATTTAGACCAACATGTCAGACGGCGCTTTCCAGCACCATCATCAAAAAAAACAAATAAGGAAATATCTTATGGAAGAATGATGTTCATCACTCCAGATAAGTTCAGAGACTTATAGAATCATTGCCAAGGCGCAATGAGGCTGTTCTGGTGGCATATCATGACCCAACGCTTTACTGAGACCTTCTATGTAGGTTTTCCTTTCATTTGTCATCCATCTATACACAACTTTTGCACATTCACACCAGACTGATTGATCTCTTTCAAGTATGTAAGTGACATCACATAACAGATGAGTGAGTTAGGCTAACTTTCGTGAGCTTAGGAGTGATTCCGACTCCCCACGAAATGATTCTGGCACACAGTGTAAGTGATGTTGAGCGGGCTGGCAAGTAGCTTACAAGTAGTAAATGTGTGAATAATGCAGTGGAAGCTGTCTCACCTTTTGGTCCTTTTCTCTGTCACCCTTCACTTTTTACCAGGGCTTCTATTATGAGATGTCCAATAATGACCCTTTTCTCCTTCCATGCTCCTCAGGCTGCATCAGTAGTTCTTCAGACACCAAGACAGTCATGGCTTGTGCTTAAAATAGGCTTCCACTGCAGAGAGAACAAAAATATTTATCAGACTCAGCGGTTAAGAAAAAGGAGGTAACTAATGGTTTGACTTTGTTGGGTAGTTAACTTACCTGCATACTCGTGAGGCAGCATTGGTCTGTTGATAACACTTTGAAATGCAGCAATCCAATCTTTCTGATCCTCTTCAGTCTCACATGCAAACAGGAACTTCCTGTCTGGGGTCACGATGGTGATTCCAAACTGCCAGTGGTAACCCTGAATGTTGGGAGGGAGGCTGGGAAGCACTGTGTAGTCGTTCTCCTTACACCCAATGAACACCTCGCCTCGTGCATAGGCCTCCTATCAGCAGAGAGAAAAACACAGTTAATCTTTCTGTTTTAAACTGTTGTTAGAGTTTCAATAAGGAATACAGATGTAAATAAAATGAATGTAACCATGTCACATTTCTAATATGGAATGTTGCTATTTTGGCATGTCGAGCACCACAAACTCCTTAGGATGAGCCGTAGCCTCTCTATAAAAGCAGAGCAGATGATACACTATAAAGAAAAGACAGAACGCCATCTGCTGGTCACAGTGTAACTACAGCAGTTTCCCCCATGAAGTGAAGCTTTAATACCAGTGGCTCTTTGAAGTACATGAGCCTCCTGTCATCCATCGTAAACCATCTCTTCTTGAAGCCCTCTGTGTGCTGTGGGACAGAACAGGAGAGGAACATGTGGCAGCAGCTCAGTTAGACTTAACATAAGTCAAATGTGTTGGCTTTCATGCTACAGCATAGGCTCTGCACATTTCTCTCCCTTTGTATATACCATGTTGTGGAAAAGTAGTGTACAGTAGCAATACAAGTGTTGCTGAAACTCAATCCAGAACACTGCATTACCTTTGGACCGGTTTTCTCCATGTAACCCTCCTTTTTGTAGTTCCTGGTTAGCTTTGGCAACAACTAGACAATAAAGAACAAAAATGTAGTCACTCATTAACATCAACAGTGTGTCCATGTGCAGGGCTGTAGCCAGGTTACATACGATCCCTTCCACAAACATTCTGAGTGCACACCAAAAGGAAAGGCTCAGCATTTTTTGTTAAATTGAATTCTTTAATTTTTTTTTGGCTTAAAAGTAACAAAATTTAAATGAGACTGAAAGACTGGAATCAAATTATTTTAACTGTAGAATGTAATCCACAGTCTGCTCAAAGTCAAATTCCCTGAAAACGTATAAAAAGCATGACATCAATTTGTTCGGTGGCAGCTACAGCCCTGTGCGTATCTATGTGTTTGTACATATGAGTGCATGTACTCACATCAGAGTTGGGCGCCCCAGGAAAAGCCACCTGCAGGTAGTGAAGTCGGGCTGCTCTGATGGCATTGAACCAGTCCACAATTTCCTTCAAGGCAAGACAGAGCTCCATTACTGACTCGCACACGCACGCACGCAAACACACACACACACACACACACACACACACACACACACACACACACACACACACACACCACACGCCCCAGCTGTTTCTAATTACCTCCAGTACTACACATGGCGCTTCTTATGAGACAAAATGGCTTCTTCTAAATGATATGTATTAGAAAAAACATTTAAAAAGGAACCAAATATTATTTAAGTAAATGCTGAACTCTAATCTTTACCTTAAACACAATTTTAATCTTAACTCTAAAACCAAGTCTCAAGTCTAAACATGTCCACACAACTAATGATCATGATAAATCACTTTTATCGGCCAAGTAAGTAAACAGAGGCAGCCATCTACAGCGCCACATTTTACACACACACACACACACACACACACACACACACACACACAAAGACAATTCAACATGTGGAAAGAGGAGTACAGGAATCAAACCACCAACCTTCTAGGTGGGGGCTGACCACTCCACCTCCTGAGCCACAGTCACCCCTAACTAGAGAGGGACATGCACAACTGCTCTTTTTTCCCCCCACCCAAAACAAAGAACAGAGGCACTACACCTCACCTTGCCATCCTCATGGTAAACAAAGATATTCCTAGTGCTGTTGTCCTTCAGATAGGTTATCTGCAGGCCATGGGCAGTGCCAATTTTAGTTGGCTGGAAAGTGGCATTCACAGTACTGATCTTCATTACTGCTTTGGGCTCTCTGGCCTGCAGAAAGGAAAGACAAGAGAATCAGCGGCTTGTTCTCAAAACGTTCTTTTGTTTATGAAGTAAAGATCACAATACACACATTATGGTCTATGCAGGCACCATTTAGCTCTTTTTTTCTCCTCACCTTAATAATTTTTACATTTAAATAGTAAAGCCTGTTTTTTTTTGTAGAAATCTGCTCCAAAACATGTCTTAATGTGAAGAGGTGCTGTTGAAGCCTCCTGTGACCCAGGCTCATTGAACAGCACTGGCAGCAGTGCAGAGATTTTAGCCTCTAAATGGTTTTGAGCAGAATTGACCTCTCTGACCAGTCAGAGTCCACTTATTTCTGCTTGATCAGTAAAATCATAGACAAGGAGAGGGAGTGCTGGGCGGAGCACAGGGGATTCATTTGGAGTTTCATGTTAGTGCTACCTTAAGTCACATGCTGTAGCTTTAACAATGTTTGGCAAAACATGCACATCCTTTACTTAAACAACCAGAGATGTAAAAAATATCAGGTCATTTGTAGATAAAGTACCATATTTAACAAGGCCAAGAGAAAAAGAGAAGGCACTTACATCATGCTTGTTGAAGTACTTTAGAACACCCTCACGCTCAGACAGAATAAATTTTCGACTGAGGTACTGTCTGTTGTCTCTACCTCGTTTCCACAAAAACCCCTCCCTGTAGCCTGCCAGGAGGGGAACCATGGGGTCCCATTCCATTGACAAAACAAGAAAACAGAAAGAAGAGACAGCCGATTTTACCAAAATACTACATACAATACCCCCACAAATGAGTGCAGTGATTTGGGGCTATTTGAAGTCAGCTGAACAATATAAATTCTCTTTTTAACATTGTTTCTGGCCTCCCCAGCACCATACATAAGAGGGTCAGAATATTAGGAACATCTCTGAATATAATGTGGTCCAGTACACCACCACCATGAACTATGGCCTCAATAATAAACATACAGTATAACTGATCTTATGCAATTTCACCAAAAAAAAAAAAAAAACATTATGAGCTTCAGATCTTAAACACAAGATCTTAAAGCAGAAGCGTAAAATTGAATTGCATATAATTCTAAAGGTGCAATTACTAATGTGGCCAGGGTAGGTAGCATGGCGTCAGGTTTGCAGAACTTCTTCCCTGAAAACAGCTGCCTGCTAAGAGTGAGGATGGAGTTTGCTGGGCAGAAAATGGAAATGCTCAGATGCTCTGTATAGCTGCGGGGAAATGCACATTACACAAAGCTTTTAGATTTTTATATAAAACAACTGATTAGTGCAGCTTTAATAGGGGTTATGCGCAACTTACTTCCGTATACTGCAAAACAGAATCATCCGTTTCCGGTTTGCGACTAGTATGAAATATGGCACTGTTCTCCTCAAGATGTCTCCAAGAACTACCAAAGATGAAGATCACGGATGTCCACCGAATATGCAGTTCGACGTCTAAAACATCGGGCAGCAAGCTGGATAAGGGGTTTAAGCTATATGCTTCTTCATACATCCACGACTACGAAGGTAGCATTATGTATTGGCTATCTTACAAACGGAGATGTAGCTAAGCTAGTTCGTAAGCTAACTAGCTAATATCTGTGCAGATTCTCAGTCATCCAGGTCATAGTAAACCGCAACCGAAATAACCCTGGAAATCAACTGGACTTGGATATCTAGATCGAAGACGTTTCACCTCTCATCCAAGAGGCTTCATCAGTTCTGACTGACTGGTGTTGAGTCGGAGATATTTATCCCCCTCGGTGTGGTTTCAGTCCTTAGAAGACCAACACTGCCCATTAGTGACTGAGTCGTTACAGCCCAGTATCAGTGAGGGTCGTTACCTGTCTTTGGATCCTCCCCTGTCAACCGACGCCTATTGTCCTGGTGGGCATGTTTGGGCAGAGATCTCAAAACCGGGTTGTAGATGGAAGACAAGTTGTGTCTTAGTCCACCACCCCTATTTAGTGAGGGGTGTTCTATTTTTACGAAAATAGCTTCCTTAAC
>NW_018128164.1:473209-495942 GCF_001952655.1 Monopterus albus
CTAACAGTTGCTCTCAAAATTTAAAACACATGTAGCCACGCCCACTGCGCACGGACCTTGTTGATGATTGGTCTGCGAGAACCGCATCGATGCACTTCCTCTCCCGTGATAATAGGGGTTATGCGCAACTTACTTCCGTATACTGCAAAACAGAATCATCCGTTTCCGGTTTGTGACTAGTATGAAATATGGCACTGTTCTACTCAAGATGTCTCCAAGAACTACCAAAGATGAAGATCACGGATGTCCACCTAATATGCAGTTTGCTGTTTAAAACACCGGGCAGCAAGCTGGATAAGGGGTTTAAGCTATATGCTTCTTCATACATCCACGACTACGAAGGTAGAGTTATGTATCGGTTATCTTACAAACGGAGATGTAGCTAAGCTAGTTCGTAAGCTAACTAGCTAATGTTATCGATATTTACACCGAGCATCTGTCTGGTACACCAAAATAATGTAATACACTACCGGAAAGCTAATAGTAACTAAGCTTGTGTGATGGAAATGCTAAATTCGCAAACTGCTGGGCTTCTAATTTTTCACATGCCATGTCCAAGGCTGATGGTTCTGGTCTAGCATAGTCATGAGACTGAAGCAGAAATCCGACATTCATTTGTTCCTCCTCAATTTCCTCCGGCCGTTGCGTTCTCTCCCACACGCTTGGTCTACTTGCAGGCAGAGAGTAGTCATTCCAGGCAAACAACACTGGAACGGCTCCTTCCAAACACCGTCGTCCACCTTGAATTACATCTGTGGAGACGAAGTGTCTACTACATACTGTTGTCGTCCTCTTAATTACAAGATTATCACGTCGTACATTACGTATCCATATTTTTTAAGGTTTCATCCTTAGGGAAATGGTGAAAGCTTATGGCTGAATTGAACTTTCCTGACATCGCGCATTGAGGTACGCAGCAGAAATCACTGTTTGGATGATCCCGCTTCTGGTATTTGTGTCTTGAAAAATACATTTTTGTTTTATCTACTAACTAATCAAATAAAACGAGCTCAAAAAACGTGTTTCGCATTACTACTGTTGTGTCACCCGCGTTCTGCGGAAGTGCGCTGACCTGTTTTCCGGTTTGGTCACGTGACGTTCCGCATAACCCCCATTGTCAAGAGACACATCTCCTTCACTTGAATTAATCCCATGATATTTTCATGTTAAATTAAGTCTAACTACTGCTGTGTGGTTTACATACTGCTTACTCTAAAACCTTTACACACGGTCACCAAGAGCTTTAAACATCTAAATGGAAACAATGCAACGGTAGGCTACTAAAAACTCTGACAACAAAAACCCGTCATATTGGTGACCTTGTTTTTATGTGTACAATGTTGGCTAATGTGTTTACAGTTTTAAGCAGCTCGGTTGTGGGAAGTAGCACCTCTGCTTGTTTACACATAAACAGTTCATCTTCAATTTCCTTTACTAGCTCAAAATTTCACTGGAATAAGCTCTCTCTCCCCTCTCTAACACACACAAGCAAATCTTGTTGGCTCTTATCCTGGACCTGTTCCTGGCCTCTCTGCCAATTTTCAGCATGAGCCAACAGAAACAGCACTGCAGGAATAAATGCATCATTGCCCTATACACACACACACAAGCTTAACAACGTAGACACACTAACATTTGTATAAACAGCAATATCAAGCATAAACCTTATTTTTCAAAATATAAGATTTAGATTTTGACACTAAAATGAAATTAATCTGCTTTCAATTTGAGGACCAAAATTTCACATTTTCTTAAGGAAGTCTCGGCTGAGAACAGTGCAGCACCGTGACACTGAAATATCCACAGATTGTAACACTTGAAAGAAACTTACTTTTTTTTTAAATTTCAGTTGTGGTTTTAGTCCAGCAGTTTTAATAGTGGCGGTATATACTGTAATAGGTTAACAATAATAAACCCTGTTGATGCCAACCCGCAGGGTCAATAGCACATTCTATATACATGCATAAATGAGAATCTGCTAACAGCAGTCAGCATAAGAGACAACCAATAAACAAGTTTTCATGGAGCTGTACAAGAAAATCATCTCCACAGTACTGTCAGTTGCTGGTCAAATACCCAGGTCTTCCTTGAAAAAGAGATTTTGATCTCAAAAGGATTTCCTGGTAAAGTAAAGGTCAAAAAAAAAAAAAAAAATTGTATCATCAATTATTTATGAGCCAGAGTATTTTGTTTCACCACTGGGAGGAGGGCGTCAGACTTTTCACAACATAACGCAGCAGAGGAGAAGAAGACAAGATGTCGAATGGTGCATTTCCACCATCAGAACCTAATGAGTGCTATAACCCGTACTTCCCTTAACCATCACAAAGCATAGCCTCCAGGGTTGACACAGACCATCCTGCTTTGTTTCTTCACTGTTCTTTTCTCTCCATCAGTCTCTGTTTAGGGGAGGGAGGCACTGCTCCTCTGTCACACATGCAGTCAGCTGTGTGTTTACACATGGTGGTTGTAATGCGAATGCTTGAGGTGTGAAGGCGCGGACATTTAACCAATCACCGATGACTCCTCCGTGCTCATGCACATCCTCCCTCCTCACGTTCCTGATACTTGATTTTAGTACGACTTCCTGAGGGGTGCCGGAATTTTGTTCCCAAAATGCACCTGAAAAGCAGGTGCAGTGAAAACAAACGCAGAACACATGACAAGCATTACTTGGCACGATACGTTTCAATAGGTTCCTAAAATGGAAACACTCGGGAGAGCAAGAACAGTATTGGACCACAGCCTCTGCCTTTCTTCAGGTCCTCTACAGATCACTGCTAGTCCACCCTTGCATAAAAGTCAAAGAACAATGTCACATAGAATATCTGTACACAAAAGAGACCATTCTTCCTCCATTTCAGACACATGGTCCTAAACCTCTGCACAGTCCAACACAAGAGGCCATTGACCGAGAGGGAGAGACAGAGGAAGAGTCTGACAGTCATGAGACTCAGATAATAGTGCTTTCTCCTCTCTGCCTTACCAGGAAATTATAATCATTTTTCTTTTTGCATGCATGTTTTTAGTATTCTGCATGTGTCTTTTTGATACATTTATTCCCCCCAGAGAAAATGTGCATTTCAGTCACACAGTCCTTCTTGTCCTGTAAACATTGTGTACATTTTTGGGAAAAAAATCTTATTAATAATCATATTAGACAGTACCAAAGTGTTTGAGAAATCCAGGACTGTATTTTAGCTCTTTAATGTATAATAAAGGAATTTCTTACTCTTGCAGTACAGAACAGCTCATAGCATGTAAATGTGACACTGCAACTCTAGCAGTGACATCTATTTAATGACTATTTTGACAAAATAGCCCCACCAATTGCTTAGAAAAAGGGAGTAACACAGTAATGTCTAAATACTCTACCAAGCATGCACAAAATACTGTTCCTAGCACATAAGTAACCAAGGGAAATGTTGAAAAGTGTGGTTAGTGATCTTTTTTTTTATCAGCAGAACATATGGAACATACAGTACAGACATGTCAGAATATACTGACAGCTTCCTGTTCAGTACAACCTAAGGGAAGAAGTCCAGTGAAATGCTACAACTAAACATTGACAGTGAATTTCTCCAAACTAAATCCATCTGTGCTGTTTTGATCTATCATTATACATGATGTGTTAAAAAGATAAAGATGCAGGTTGAAAAACAGTGGGCCTGTCATTTATTCATTGCTCCATTACACTGAGAGGCAAAACACTTAAATGGAATTATAGTTATGTGTTAACCAAGTCAAACTATGCTAAGAGAAGGGTCTCTAATTTAGTCTCGATAAATCTGTGGTTTTAAGTGTTTAATGTATCAACCCATTTTTTCATTTAACTCACTGATGGAATAATTGTCACCAACTGCACCTCTTTCTTTCTTAACAGCTTAAGATTCTAAAACCTTAAAATATCATAATGGTGCAATCTTAGCATCTGCAAGCTCATTGCCAGGCAGTTTGATGGGCTTTCCATTATTGATAAGCTGAGTAAGTAGCAGTCAGGCTGGGACCACTTTCTGTCTTTTAATGAGGCTGTGTCAGTCGATTACCCAAGACATTCGTCATCCGACACACATTCACATGATTTTAAGTAACACTCCTTTAAGTAGAGACAGCAATGTGGGGCGTGACATGAGGCCCCCTTTTCTCTTGGATGTGATCAGATCTGTGTCAGCCAAGAACGTTGGTAATGACAAATGGATGATGCTGTTTCCCTGCTTTCATTCACTGCTGAATCAGTGATGATGTGTGAGGCACAATTACTTGTTTTCCAGAGGGAGCATTAAGTATAATTATTTTTGCATGCAACTGTATAGAGACATGTAATTCCTACCTGCTGAGTAGGGCTCCTGCCTCTCCACACACAAAAACTCCTTCCTCTCGTACTTGGCTCGAATCCACTGTTCCCGCAGGATCCTGCAAAACAGTGGGCATTAGACACTCAGCACTGTCTGGGTTTGATGTTTACTTCATGCTTGAGCTAATTTATTGGAAACGTCTCATCAACCTTCAATGATGCCGAGCCTCCAGGCTGCATTTCATGCAAACTCTAAGCAGGAACAAATGTAACAGCTCAGCTTCTTGTAATTATCACTTGTCACTTTCCCTTGTCCTCCATCTATTATAGAACTGATATGTCCTTTGCTCTTCTGTCTTTATTACCTTAATGTGTCTGGACTCTCTGTTCCTGTAATAATTATCCTTAACATTCAAAGAATCATGCAGAAACTAACACCTTGCATGTGTGTGCCATCTTCAGCATGCTTCTCTGAGGAAACTCATCATTTCAACATGCTTAATGTCATTTAATGTCACAAATCAACTCCACTCTTTGATGTAATAGCTTCTTACAGCTCTTACGAATGCTCCGAGCCCATGGATTTGCCTTTTTCTCTTTTCCAACTCCCATAAATTTTTTGTACTGCCTCAAACAAACACCTCTCATAAATACAGTGCAGGGCCATTGTAAGATCAACTTCATAGCTCAGTGCAATGTGTATTGTTATATCACTGGATGGTTAAGAATAAACCCCCATACTGAACTGTCACTTCCTGTTCAAACTGCAGGAACTTGGCATTCTTATCACTGACAGGTTTCTGGTTTTATCAGCAATATTGTACAAAATAACCACAATATATATGAGTTGAGGTTTACAGTGTTGTTGACTGATGACAGATATAGAAAAACTTACTGGATACTGATGCAAACTGGCACTGCCATTTTTTATGTTGTCTCTTCCAGCTACCACTAGACTTTACTGAAGTGTTGTATTGTATTGACAGCACATTAGCCATTCCAACAAGCCTGGCTTTTAACGTTATTTCATCTTAACAGATGTGCATCTTCACCTCCTTTACTGTTCAAAAACCCACAACAGACAGCAGCAGTACAGAGGTGTCAGAAACAGTTCAAATCAGACATCACTTACATGCAGTCTTTGTATGTGGGACAGTAATAGAAAGCAGGAACTATCTGTTCATATTTGGCCTTGGCAGCGTTGTTACCCACAGAGTCCATAAACTGCAGAGGAGAAAAAGAAACACACTTGATGTCTGTATGTTACAAGTATATCTGTGTGAGCTCAGTAGCTTGACTGTGAGTGCATGAATGTCTTAGTTGATGAGGGCAACACAAACATACAAAATACAATGAAGTATTGCTGCACAGTGTTTGTATAGCTGACTCCTTGCCCAGAGGGAGACCATGCTGGTGTCATGGAAGCTTCTTGTTTTGGGTCATGGTATTTAACACGGAGGATAGTGCTCACCATGCATGCAGACAGCAGAGAAACTATAGATCGCACATGAGCACACACATGCAAATCATGCAGGGCCAAGCAGCAGGCAGAGAGTGATGCTCACATTGGAGTAGGGTGGGATGGTGAGGATGAGACCAAAGGCTGTAGATGTTCCTTCAAGCCAGGTTTTAGACTATATTCAGGGTCTAAACATCTCTTACTGAAAACAGGGCTTTCCCCTTAGTTGAGAATGTGTGAATGATACAGACAGTAGCTCTCACCTCCACCTCAGTGGAGCTCCAGGGATCCAGCAGGACAGACTTCACTTTGCTGATCTGAGCAATGTTTCTGTGGAGGCCTGAGCAACTGTGGCACACAAACACGCCCAGGGTATAGGATGCCCACTCTGGGTCTGCAAAACAACATATAAGATCATGTGTAGAGTCAGCTTTAAAAACCACTTTAGGCTCTAAATAACACCTGAACTTCCTTCCTTCTAACAGACACTGACAGCTCAGTTGCATTTGAAGCAAGGTCATCAAAATAAATAGCAAATAACTAAAACAATGGCTGACACATTACAGACTTTCACATGTATAGAAGTTTTTTTTATATATATTTATTTATTTTTACACTTAATTCCTGGAGTGGTTTAAGATTCCGAAAAATCACGTGAAGTCCAGTGGTGTCTTCCAGAACTGCTGGCTGAAGAAAGAAAAAAAATAGAAAAAGAAATAGAAACCTGACACAAGATGCACAAGAGAAGGTCATTCCATGGAGAGGGAATGGGGAGAGATAAAGGGTTATCCCAATTCCCTTATCTGATTGCTCCTCCCTCCTTACTTGACCTGGAACTCGTTCCTGTCCGCCATCTTTAAGGACATTGCCGAAGTCTTTTACGGACCAACACGTCCCTTTTTTGGAAATCAGTTTGTGACTCGATATTTCAGATAAAGAATCAGAGGAAAAAATGCTGCATGCCTGTAAAATGTCATGTTTCCTTGAATCTTTTTATGTGTATATATGTATGCTATA
This sequence comes from Monopterus albus, assembly GCF_001952655.1. Lineage (NCBI taxonomy): Eukaryota > Metazoa > Chordata > Actinopteri > Synbranchiformes > Synbranchidae > Monopterus > Monopterus albus. The sequence goes on from NW_018128164.1 coordinate 479,980, forward strand.
ATTCAGATAAGATCTGAACCAACTTAGTGTGGTTCCTTTAATCTAAATAACATGTTCTATTCTCTGCAATAAAATATTGCAAACAGCGGTGTCAATGCAGCACAAAGGTTTTGAATGAACATTTCTATTAATATCGTCTACGGTACTGTGATTCACTTGTCCGTACAGTTAGCAGTATGTGCAATGTCATTCACAGTTTCTACATACAATGAGTGCCTACTACCTCCAGCAACTCTGTGACCCAAGAACACATGCACTGAAGATGGTTGCAAATGGCAAATGAATATATATATATACACACATACAGTATGTTTTTGCAACATGTCACCCTGTCATGTTTCAGTGCTCATGACATTTTGCTATTCTTGAGCAGTTCAGTGAAAGACCACAACAGAACTATTTTAGCATTTCTTTGAAGGGAAACAAGTGTGGAAATAATGCAGCATAGCAAGCAGCAATTTCACAGAATTTCACAATGAATATGTAACTTTTTTTAAAGCCAGGAAGATAACAGTTCTATCATGACACTTTTAAGAAAACTAATCAATTTAAATTTAGATCTGTGAAAAAACAGAACAGCTAACAGCTCCTCCTACACTTGCATATCTAATTTTCAGAAACATTACTCTGGTTTAAGGTGAGATTGCAGCTGTCATGGTGGTTATTTTGCATGTGAGCCAGAGAACTGGAGCAGTGTAAAGTAGTTTGCATCAGCCTGCTGCTGCCCTTCAGCAACTGTAAATGAGGACTAAGTGAAACATATTCTCAGCTCTCACACACACACAGACAATGCAAAAATAGTATGAGAACAAAAACTATTACTTCCTTGAGCATAATCACCAAGCTGCACACACTTAACACTGTGCATCTGTACAAAGAGACAAGAGGTAGCGTTAACCACTCCTTCTTCTTGTCACTAAGTCTGTTGAGGTTTAGACAAAGCCTAATAGACAAGTCATTCTGCCTAAGAAATAGCACTCTTGAGCATCAGTAAAGCTTAAGCTAGGAAAGGCTAAATACATTCAGCATACTTTTCTAGAGGAACCTTACTTGACAAACTGTACATTTGCTATACCCCCATGTACTGAACTGTAAATCTTTCAAGTGCAAATCAAATAGGTGTGATCATCAGTGTATGACCACTTGTGAGCATGCTGAAGGAAACCAGCCACCCAATCAATACATATTTGCTCCTTCAATCTACATGAAATATATGTATGAACATATGTATGTGTGAAATATATTTGAGAAAATCTCCCACTTAAGACTAAAAACTGATGAAATGCATTTTGTAAACCACCTTTAACTAAAAAGTTGAAATATTTGACACTTGTGTTACTTGTATGAGCGCCAAAACATTTAAAAACCATTACTTGATCGCTCTTTTATTAGAGTTCTCACCAAGATCATTCCTTTCCTGTGTGAAGATCTTCAGTGTCAACTGTTTTATATTTCACAACCTTGCCTACAGACCACATCCTGAGTGTCTGAGAGGAGAAACTAACGACCCTGTGCTCCCTTGCGAAAACGAACTGGGGGCACGCTGTCAAATTGTTGTGCACGGTTATCTATAGCTTATAAATTCCCACGGGCATACAATGTTCACTGAAAGTATAAACAGAGAGATTTAAGTAGGAAAGAGTCACTAAAGTGCGCCTTGAGCTGTCCGGTAACTGTCAGTGACACATCCCTCCGGCCTTACCTGCAGCTCCGCAGTCGGCACAGTTTCCATTCCCAGATTTCCTCAAAAGCTGTTTGAGATGCTGTCTGTTCTTTTCTTGATCCGAAGCCATGCTGCAAATACTGATGCTCCGAAGCCTGCTCACTGGCTGAAAACCTTAAACTCTCATGCACCGAAAGTCAAGGTTGCCGCGGGACGCGCTGGGCCGAATTCGTAAAAGCGCGTCGTAATGCGTCCAAAATTAATTTTTGATGGAGGGTGGCCGAACAGCAGGATATGGTCAGTCTAATGTAGATCCCGGAAGATCCATGTAGATGCTACATCACTAATGACTTCTGTCTTACTCTGGAGTGAGACCCCAAGCGGCCATGGGAAACGCGTTCACGACACACCCAAACAGAAACCTAAAGTTTACCCCATCCCATTTACTCCCCTCCCTTCTCCATCTGGAAATGATTACTAGTCTTTTACTTGATGTCAAAACTTCGCAGATGTTTTTAACAAGCTCATCAGAGGAAGTAGCGGTTGGAGACCTAACTGTAAATCTAAGATGATTTCATATAGGTTATGTAAAACATAAAACAGGTTGGCTAGGCTATAAAGGAAGTATAAATGTCACTACAGGCCCTAGGCAATCATTTTAAAAATACTGAAGGCATAAGTCCATAGGGCCTTAAAATATTTCATTCATTCATTCATCCAATCATTCTTGACCTCTGCCAAGGGGGTTATATTTTTGGTTCCGTGTGTGTGTGTGTGTTTATTGGTTAGCAGGATTACAGACAAATGGCTGGATGGATCATCAATATACTTGGCGCAGACAGTGGTGAAGACCAACCCTAGAAGAGAATAACCTGCATCAGGTTCACTTGTTTGTTAAATGCCTAAAAAACAAACATTTAAACTGTGTGACAAGAGCATCAGATATGTTATAGGCTATTAAATGTAGAATGAATAGTCCAACATTAACATAGACCACTACACGACTTCTGCCTTAACATCTGTGTTAATGAAACTCAAAATGTTTCAGTTTTTGGTGAAATTGTCAAAAAAGTATCAATTCAATTGTCTTTGAACAGCAGGACTTGGAGGCACCAACAGAGACTGTGCTTTTCTACATAAAGAGTTGTATAGAAAACATCACCTTGGAGAAACACATCCAGGTTTTTCCAAACCCTGGATGATGAATGAAGTCCAGGCTCTGATTAGGGCTCAAAACTTGGCCTTCAGAATGAGCAACAGGTCACTGCACAGCACTGCCAGAGCCAATCTGAAGAGAGGCACCCAACATGCTAAAGAGCCCTATGGAAAGAGGCTGGAGGGCTAACTCACAGACAACAACCCACGGCAGATTTGGAAGGGGCGTTCAGGCCATAATTAACTATAAAGGTCACAGCCCAATGACCTCCAATAGCAGCACTGAGGTGGCAGAGAAGCTGAACAGCTCTGACAACAACCCCATCTACGTATGACCCTGCTAAACGTATCCCCACATCAGCAATAATACTTGACGGAGGGGATAAATTCCCCTGCTGGGAGGCCTCCCATGTCCAGAAAAAATCTAATAAGCATACAAAACTCAAAACTTTCCCTCCCCAGGCCTACCTGAAGCATGGGTCTCCCCCTTGAAACTTGGCAGAGGGAGACAACTCAGAAATGTAACCCTAAAGTAAAATAAAGTTATTAAAATCTGGGCAGTCATGATTTTGAAAACAGTACAACACTTAAAGACAGGCTTACAACTTATCGCAGAACAACTTCAAGTGTATGGAGAATCGCTCATTAATCTAACAACTAAGCCTGCACATGTACTTCCACCGTCAAAAGTGTTTCTTGAACGTTACCACAGACTTGCACAGGGCTAGGTCATTTTTCCATCATTAAAAAAAAAAAGGAAATCCATCAACTCCAGAGGAAAGGTTACAGTTCAGTAGCCCCTGCTGCTGTCATCTCATCCAGGTGGTGGTGGACTCGGGTAAAGCTGACTGACCTTCCCTTCACTGATACAGTCCCTTAAGATCTCATCAAGTCAGTCTCAACTCTTAGGACCAAACAGGTTGGTGCAGATGTCCATAGCAGCATCCTCATCTCCGATGGATCAGTTATAGTCCCATCTGCGTCACTGGGTTGTTTTCTCCAACTTCAGTCTTTATCAAAAGGATAAACAACAGGAACATGTGGGAGGTCCACATTATTATAACACCACATAAGTTCTTAAAATATTAAAAAATATGATGCCTACTGTATTTGCACCTGTGGCTCAGGGATGGCCATAATATGTACAAAACAGTATTCTTTTGTGTTATTCTGTTATCAGGCAGGCTACACCACCTGCAGCGTTTATCCAGAGAGGTTGCAACCTACATGCATCTGTGGTAATTATAGCTTTTAGAATTTATTATACACTAAAAGGATACTATTTTTACACTAAATGTTACTTTGATTTTACCAGTCACAAATCAAAAACATGCTCATAGATGTTAATGCTCCTAAAATAACAATAAAAAAAAAATCATGCCATTTACTGAAGGTGCTGTTACACTTGCACTGAGGCAGCAATCTGCAGAAACCTACTGTACTCCTCCAGAGACCACACATATCAGATGATTAATGAGTAAATGTGACTTCTAAGTGTTCTTGCGGAAATGTGAACACATTGCTGTTTATAGAAGACTGATTAATTTCAAGTGTATTTTCGATGTTCATCAAAGAACATGCAACTGTACCTCAAGTAAACAAACGTGCAGGCACTGAGCCAACAAGGGTAACAAGCAAGGCCTTTTGGTCTTAATCTGACTGTTCTAAACTTTTATTTTTCAAAATGTCTAAAAATTCAGTACATGGTAGGAAAAAAAAAATCATACTTCAAAAGAAATGTTTGTAGCTATAGGTGGAGGCCAACCCCAGCCTAAGACATCACAAAATATATTTAAAAAAAAAACACATTTGCACACACAACAAAAAAAAGAAAAGAAAAGAGTCAATGTTCAACATGCAAGCAAATGTTTGCTCTGGGAACAAATGAAAGGATTTTAATTCTGGTGAGTTCTGGTGAATTCTGTCAAATGTAATCCAGCTGATCTGGTAGTGGAGAATCTAAGAGAATGCTTGCAATGTAGAGCAAGAAATCCATCTATCTGGAGGAGTTAGAGCTGGAACGAGAGCGGTGACGCCTGCGACCAGGAGATCTGGAGCGAGAGCGCCGGCGAACAGGGGACCGCCGCCTCGGGGAGCGGGACCTGTAAGGACACACACACACACACACACACAAACAAAAAAAACTTGTGGACTGGAAGCAGAAAAAGAAATTTGCAGACTTATCCAAAGACTGTAAACATATTGTGTAAAAATCAAGTATAGGTAGATGGTGTATTTGACTAAAACTCAGTCAAATATATTTTGGGGAAACCTTCATTTGAGGCAAAAGAGGCCACGAGACTTACCTTCTCCTCATGCGTGGTGGACTGCGACGCCACATAGGTGGTGGTGGGGGCATTCTGCGAGGGGGAGAGGTTCTTCGAGGTGGAGGACGGATACGCTGAGTCAGCACAGCACACGCAGAGATCTCCTGTCCATCAATCTGACCTATTATGTCATCACAAATAAGTTACCCAACACATATGTCCAGAGTAATCCTGCAAGACAGAAGTGCTGAAATAAATACTTCGACCCACCTCCGTCCATGTGTTTGAGGGCCTTCTGGGCATCTTCAGGAGCCTCAAACTCCACATAAGCATAGCCCCTGGACAGGTGTGGGTGGAGTCTGTCCATTGGCATGTCAACCATTTTTATTTTACCATATGTGGAAAAGATCTCCTGAATGTGGTCCTGTGCAAAAAAAAAAAAAAAGGCCAGCTACAGTATATTAACAGAAGGCTTTATTGGAGGAATGTTGTTATAATTGGTGTGTAAAATAATCTGAACGTGCAATACATAAATTACACTCCCAGCAACAGCCTAAGGAAATGGAAAGCCTTTTGACTGGGCCATGATCATAATGAATTAACACATTAATTCCAGTTTGGTTTAGGAGATTATGAAAGTGGAAAGTTGTCTTTTTTTAACAAGGACCCATGAACATGCTTTAAATTTTAGACTGTGATTCATCATTGATTTTTTTTTTACCAAACTTGTTTTATACTACACACTTAAATTATCATGCATGAGACTCAACATTTCCAAAACACCTTTTGTTCTCCAATCATATTTGTCTCTTATGACATTACATGAAGTATCACAACTATGCTTACGGGCCACCTGTCATGGTCATATAAAAGCAGCAGGGTGCCTTCACAATGTATCAGTGTTCTGCTATAGAAAATTTTAATATTTCTCTGCTGACCTTGGTGACGTTCCTGGTCAGCCGCCCAAGGTGAACTTTAGTTGGTTTGGGGCTTGGGCTTCTTTTCCTTCGCTCCTTATCATCTCCCCTCTTCTGTGTTTTGGACCTGCAATATCACAGACAAAACACTGATTAACTTCACCGTAATTTAAATACTCAAATGCAAACATTGTGAAAATTCAGTGTACTGTGTTCGATAAAATGACTTGCGCTGAGCGGGAGCGCCGGCGGTTGTCATGGCGTCTGCGGCTGGGGCTTGGGGAGCCTGAGGAGCTTGACGAGGAGGAACGGGAACTAGAAGAACCAGATCGGCTGGAACCAGATGAGCTGGATCCACTTGAGGACCCAGAGCTGGAACCAGAGGTGCTGCTTGAAGTAGAACTAGATCTGAACATTGCCAATGACAAAACACATTAGAAAATGCATATAATTAAGAACTGATGTTGCCACTACAAAACACAAATAATAATGATTTAGAAAATAAACCTGCTGCTGCTGCTGCCAGTTGAAGCACTGCGGCGTTTCCTTTCTTTCTCACGTCCTCTTTCCTTTTCTCCTTCCTTTGTACCAGTTTTTTCTTTGCCTCTGTCCTTTGTTTTTTCCTCCTCCTTCCGTTTTGTGGGTGATGGTGCCCTTAAGTTGGGGGCAAGTTGCTGTTACTTTGACATCATGTACTTTGTGAATGGTGTTATTTTCATTATTTATCAACCCATCAAAATTTAAAATATAAAAAAAATAGGTAAAGTTGCATATAATAATTCCCCAGAACCCCAGATCATGTCTTTAGACTTAAAAGTCCCTAACTTACACATATTCAAGCTAACTTAGTAAACAAAGCAGGTTTTGCTTCAGAAATGAAGCGAGGAGTAGACGTCTCTTCAACACAAGGACATAATCCGGCAGTGTATAACTAGAGGAACACACGCACACACGCGCACACACACAAAGGAAATAACTGACGAAAGAGCAGCAAACTGTAAATTTCTCGCTGAACGTAAAAACAGACCCTAATTCCGAGCTGAAAATATTTACATGGCTATTTTTAAAATTTCGATGGCTTTATTGTTAATGGGGGTGCGTATATATCTCAGTATCACTACTGTTATCAATTAAACATCTCAAACGAATAAACTTAATGCCAACGACCGTATACTGATAGAAATCCCCCGCCATTGATTTTCATTCAGCTGGTTCCCAGACAAGCATAAGATAGCCAGAGCTGTTTATCGATAACTGTTTTTATTATGAAGTGCACCTACGGTTAGAAAATGTTACACGTTATAACATACTGGAAGTGAAACTAACTTGACTCCGCTCCCATAAAAACCTAAACTTACATTTCTTTTAGACGGGGTGATTTCGCTTCAACCACTTGCTTCCTGAGAAAACGTCGCTCTGTGATGACGACAAAGCGGAAATTACGTGTCCAGCCGAGCGCCATAAGCATCACGTTTGTTTATTTTTGTTGTTATCGATAAAGATGTGAGTTTATGTGTGTATTACATAATGGCAACGCAAAGACGACGTAGTACGTGAAATGGTTTAACCACGTAGGAAGCGCCAACCGATTTTCAATCTTGTCGACAAGGTTTCGAAAGGTGAGCTACTGTGCTAGCTGTTGGCGTAAGCTCGTTCAGATAACATGGATTTAGTACCAACTTGTTCCAGTGACGGATATGTTGATAAATATGTAGTGTACATTAATCTATGGCTAGGCTAGTGTAATGTCAGTCACTTTTAGTGAGGAATTATTCACTGACATTTGGGCACTGTTTGTTTCATTACCTACGAGTTTTACTTATGGTAAAACAAATCTTAATCTGGTCAAAATATGTTTATGACCCCGCCTTATTATTGGTTTATCGAGTAAAACTGTAACGGCAAAACTGACCAGTTGTTGAGGTCTTTGCTTGATTGTTTCTTTCATGTTGAATGAGTAGGTTTTATATACGGTAATTCCCCTAACCATAAAAACGTAACGTCAGTCACACTATGGCATTACTAAGGCATGGTCAATGTTTTACTATGTAGGCCGAGGCATTGACTGGATATTTTTCTCACTATAACGCCATTTAAAACAAATTATGTTACTAGAAACGTTTATTCTTTTACTTAGTTATGTTAGCACCATGTATATTCTTGATATAACAAAACAAAGTAATAAAATTTACTTGTTACAGCTGGATAATTTGGTTTAAAAAAAACAGAAAAGCATCATTATAATATGAAAAGAAATTCTTCAAACTTGTAAAGGAACTCTTGAGAAACAAAGTTGACTGTTTTTGTAATGGTGCCAGCAAAATACTGCTGTATTATTGCATGTATTTCTTAGTACTAATCACTACAAAGAGTTGCGTGGTTGTGACAGACAATGGGCCGACTGGATGATGCTGCCAAACACAAAGTAGTGGAGCTGCGGAAAGCTGGTCTGAGTTTCCGTAAGATCAAAGCTGTGCTAGAGCTGGAGAACATCAAGGTGTCTGCACAGGCCATCTATCTCTTCCTGCGGGAGTTCCAAGGAAGACCACCAGGGAGGGTCAGACCTGTAGAGGCTGGAAGCAGCACAACACCAGCACAGGTGCAGGCTCGAGGCAGGGCAATACAAGAGGGCTGGAGTAACATTCATCTCCAGAACCTAATACAGGAGGCATCTCATCATGCTGGCTTTACAGCAGCTGCAGACTTTGCCTCCACACGCACAGAGACTAGTGCAAAGACATCTGGGTCTGGGGAGACCAGTGGAGGCAGCAGGCCAGAACAGCAACAAGTGGGAGATAAGGAAGAAAATGACATCCAGATTATTAGTGTCACCTCCCTTGCACAGAAAAGCCAACAAAGAGGCCCTGAATCCACTGTAACAAGGGCAGAGACAGGCACTGTGTCTTCCACACTAACGGTTCCTGGAGCATCCCTGAGGAGGAGAGTAACACCTTCTCCAGCCACCAATTCAATGTTGGCAGCTCCAGGCTGGTAGAGGAGCTGAACCACTTCTTTGCACACATTGAGTCCAATCACCATCCTGTACTGCCCCCCACAAACTCCAACTCCTGTACCACCACACTCTGCCTCCATGAACAAGAAGTAAGAAGGGTACTGAGGGCACTAAACCCGAGCAAGGCTGCAGGACTAGATGGCATCCCAGCTAAGGTGATAAAAGCCTGTGCAGACCAGCTGGTAGGGATTCTCACAAAGTTATTCAACCTGTCCCTGTCATGCTCTTCAGTTTCACTTTGCCTGAAATCAGCCACCATCATCCCCCTTGAATGAAAAATCTGCCACTGATAACCTAAATGACTACAGACAAATAGCACTAACGTCTTTTGTCATGAAGTGCTCTGAGTGACTGGTTTCTCACCACATCCAAGACTTCCTCCCTCCTTCCCTCGACCCTCACCAGTTTGCCTATAGAGCAAACAGATCCACAGAGGATGCAATCGCCATCGCACTTCACACAGCGCTGAGCCACATGGAGTTCCCGAGGAGCTACGTGAGGATGCTCTTTGTGGACTTCAGCTCAGCATTCAATATGATCATTCTGGACATACTCACCATTAAACTTTCAGACCTCCAGATGCCCCTCTCCACTTGTAGCTGGATTAAGGACTTTCTCATAAACCGCCCACAGCGTGTCAGACTCGGCCCCCAGATTTCCTCCACCCTCACTCTCAGCACTGGCTCCCCACAGGGCTGTGTGCTGAGCCCCCTATTGTATGCACTGTACACACATGACTGTTCTCCATCCAACCCAACAAATACCATCATAAAGTTTGCGGATGATTCACCATGTGTTGTGCTGATCACCGATGGAAACGAGTCTGCATACAGGGAAACTCTCTGACTGGTGCTTAGTGCACAACCTGATACTAAACACCAAAAAGACCAAAGAAATCATCACTGACTTCAGGAAGAGCAGGAAAAACCATGCCCCTCTCTCCATTAACAGAGAGAGCGTGGAGATGGTCTCCACCTTTAAGTTCCTGGGCATCCACATCTCCGCTGACCTCTCATGGAGCACAAACACCAGGGCCATCGTGAAAGAGGCTCAGCAGTGGCTGCACTTCCTCCAGGTCCTGAGGAAAAACAATCTGTAGAAAAAACTGTTGCTGGCCTTCTATCACTCGTCCGTGGAGAGTGTCCTCACATATGCTTTGTGTGTGTGGTACACTGGCTCCAAGGCGGAGGACAGGAAGGCTCTCCTGAGACTGATCTCCACAGCACAAAAGATCATTGGTTGCTCCCTGCCCTCCCTGGAGGGAATATCCACAATCCTACATTTCTCCATACAGCCAGTCACATTCTCAGACTTTCAGCGGATCAGAGAGCAAAACCTCTGATTTCCCAAGTAGCTGCTCAGCAAGGTCTCTCTAGAGCAGCAAACTGTAAATTTCTCGCTGAACGTAAAAACAGACCCTAATTCCGAGCTGAAAATATTTACATGGCTATTTTTAAAATTTCGATGGCTTTATTGTTAATGGGGGTGCGTATATATCTCAGTATCACTACTGTTATCAATTAAACATCTCAAACGAATAAACTTAATGCCAACGACCGTATACTGATAGAAATCCCCCGCCATTGATTTTCATTCAGCTGGTTCCCAGACAAGCATAAGATAGCCAGAGCTGTTTATCGATAACTGTTTTTATTATGAAGTGCACCTACGGTTAGAAAATGTTACACGTTATAACATACTGGAAGTGAAACTAACTTGACTCCGCTCCCATAAAAACCTAAACTTACATTTCTTTTAGACGGGGTGATTTCGCTTCAACCACTTGCTTCCTGAGAAAACGTCGCTCTGTGATGACGACAAAGCGGAAATTACGTGTCCAGCCGAGCGCCATAAGCATCACGTTTGTTTATTTTTGTTGTTATCGATAAAGATGTGAGTTTATGTGTGTATTACATAATGGCAACGCAAAGACGACGTAGTACGTGAAATGGTTTAACCACGTAGGAAGCGCCAACCGATTTTCAATCTTGTCGACAAGGTTTCGAAAGGTGAGCTACTGTGCTAGCTGTTGGCGTAAGCTCGTTCAGATAACATGGATTTAGTACCAACTTGTTCCAGTGACGGATATGTTGATAAATATGTAGTGTACATTAATCTATGGCTAGGCTAGTGTAATGTCAGTCACTTTTAGTGAGGAATTATTCACTGACATTTGGGCACTGTTTGTTTCATTACCTACGAGTTTTACTTATGGTAAAACAAATCTTAATCTGGTCAAAATATGTTTATGACCCCGCCTTATTATTGGTTTATCGAGTAAAACTGTAACGGCAAAACTGACCAGTTGTTGAGGTCTTTGCTTGATTGTTTCTTTCATGTTGAATGAGTAGGTTTTATATACGGTAATTCCCCTAACCATAAAAACGTAACGTCAGTCACACTATGGCATTACTAAGGCATGGTCAATGTTTTACTATGTAGGCCGAGGCATTGACTGGATATTTTTCTCACTATAACGCCATTTAAAACAAATTATGTTACTAGAAACGTTTATTCTTTTACTTAGTTATGTTAGCACCATGTATATTCTTGATATAACAAAACAAAGTAATAAAATTTACTTGTTACAGCTGGATAATTTGGTTTAAAAAAAACAGAAAAGCATCATTATAATATGAAAAGAAATTCTTCAAACTTGTAAAGGAACTCTTGAGAAACAAAGTTGACTGTTTTTGTAATGGTGCCAGCAAAATACTGCTGTATTATTGCATGTATTTCTTAGTACTAATCACTACAAAGAGTTGCGTGGTTGTGACAGACAATGGGCCGACTGGATGATGCTGCCAAACACAAAGTAGTGGAGCTGCGGAAAGCTGGTCTGAGTTTCCGTAAGATCAAAGCTGTGCTAGAGCTGGAGAACATCAAGGTGTCTGCACAGGCCATCTATCTCTTCCTGCGGGAGTTCCAAGGAAGACCACCAGGGAGGGTCAGACCTGTAGAGGCTGGAAGCAGCACAACACCAGCACAGGTGCAGGCTCGAGGCAGGGCAATACAAGAGGGCTGGAGTAACATTCATCTCCAGAACCTAATACAGGAGGCATCTCATCATGCTGGCTTTACAGCAGCTGCAGACTTTGCCTCCACACGCACAGAGACTAGTGCAAAGACATCTGGGTCTGGGGAGACCAGTGGAGGCAGCAGGCCAGAACAGCAACAAGTGGGAGATAAGGAAGAAAATGACATCCAGATTATTAGTGTCACCTCCCTTGCACAGAAAAGCCAACAAAGAGGCCCTGAATCCACTGTAACAAGGGCAGAGACAGGCACTGTGTCTTCCACACTAACGGTTCCTGGAGCATCCCTGAGGAGGAGAGTAACACCTTCTCCAGCCACCAATTCAATGTTGGCAGCTCGAAAAAGGCTTTTGGATAAAGCACTGTCACACAGGATGAAGGTAACTACATATACATAAAGGTGTGCAGGTGTCACAGTGTTAATTATTTGATTTGTAACTGTTGCTTGTAATAGCACAAAAGCTATGTAATTTGCCACTTACTATAAGCATCAAACAATATTTAAATTTTTTTTCTAAGTCATTCCACCAGGTGGCATCATTGTTGAGGAGAGATCATTCAAATGTCCAAGGTGCTGATTTGAGAAGTGCAATGTCTCAGTCGTCTGAAACTTACGATTTGACAACTGAAAAGGTGAGAAAAGAGGAAACCTCAAATGCCATAACTCATCTCAGGTTTCATTCTTTACCAGAGTGTTTGCCAGCACTCTGGTAAATTAATTTGTCATAAACAACAGTTAGTTATACTCTTAATTTAATGAATTGCATTGCTTTTACTCCAGTAACTGGTTTTCTGTGGACCAGTTAAGACTCATTTTAAGATTTATGTTTGTAAGATTGCATTCATGTTATCTTTTCCTTGTTGTCTAGACTGTTATGGAGAGTCAGCCTGGGGTAGGCTGTGCCCCTAGGCGTTTCCTGACACAGAGACCAGGTACGTCTGTCCATGTTGTTCACCCTCCTCCTCGGGTTGGTATTCGTCTTCCTAACCGGCCACCTGCACCATTAACATCCTCAGCTCCTGGGGGTGTTGTCATCCGCCTACAGACCCCTGGAGGCCAAGGTGCTACTCGTAGCGAGGGGAACCTGAGTCCCCAGCAGGCAGTGCAGGCCAGTGGAGGGAGAAGTTGTCTGCAGGATCAAATTCAGACCTTGGGCTCTGAAGTGCGCGGCTTGGGTCTGGCAGTGAAGATGCTGGTGGAGCAACAGTGTCGCCTGGAGAGGGAGCAGGCACAGCAGACACACATTCAGAAGCAAATCCTCAGCACTCTACAGAGCCTTGCCTCCAAACTGGGACATTGTAGCAGTGCTCAACAGCAGCACAACAAAACTCCGTCACCCTCTGCTTTGATAACAGCTTCTGTGTCTACTTCCTTCAGTCAAGACACTTTCAACTTTAGTCAAGGCTCCTACACTCAATGCAGCCAAACCCAGCCAAGCTATAGCTCTTTAGAGAGTTTAGAAAATGTAGAAGCCTTTAAACTTCCAGGACTGAGCACTACAAGCATAAATGGGTTCCAGCCATGTAGCAATGCTGAGAACCTCCCACTTATTCACACTCCCCCTCAAGCACAACCGTATGCAGCTGCATATCCACAGCAAACCAGTCAACCACTCATACCACCCTACACACAATCCTACATCTCTCCATATAGCCAGTCACATTCTCAGACTTTCAGAGGATCAGAGAGCAAAACTTCTGATTTCTCAAGTAGCTGCTCAGCAAGGTCTCTCCAGGACTGCAGTGTGTCTGCTCAGCCAGCGATGAATTCCGACCTCTCTTCACAGGATCCACAGATCAATATTATCAAAGTGGAAGGACCTTAGAGGACTTCAGTTTCAACACTGTGTTTTGGGACCATGAGGGCTCTGACATGCTTTTTTTTTGAGTCACTTTACTATAGTTATGTAAGGCACATGTTTTTGCAGTTAACATATTTTGTAGCATTTTTCAAACTGATTTAAATCATTTTATGTACATTTTAAGATAAACAGAAATTGAATAAAGGGTTTACAGTCTTTCAGTAAAACTGTGATCACAATTTGTCTTTACCACATGAAATTAACATGTTGTATGTCTTTCTTGGTCTTTCTTGTGAAAACCCTTTTTATTTTGTATCACAGCATTACAAAGTTTTCATGCCTCAGTATTAACTGTTAAAAAAAGAATAAAGAGCTGGTTATGATCCAGAGTATTTTACCGTTTCAGTGTTTAACAGGGCTGAAGCCAATACCAGCCAAAAGGCAGGGTACACGCTGGACAGGGCTGATACACAAACACTCCTACAGACAATTTAGAGTTACCATTTAACCTAACCTGCATATCTTTGGACAGTGGGAGGAAGCTAGAGCACCCAGAGAACACCCCCAGAGACACAGGGAGAGAACCTCCACACAGAACCACCCCAGTCAGGATTTGCTCTTTGCTTGGAGACAACAGAGCTAACCACTGTCCCACTGTGCTGCCCAATGCTACTTCTATTATTGTAAATATCTTCTGTGACTAGTTATTCAGGAATAATTGACACTTGAAGTAAAAATGAATTGAAATCACATTTAAATGTGAGGACCCCTGACTGCAAAAGTCCGTTAGTCTTCAGCCAGTATTAACTGTAAAAATAATAATAATAATAAAGAGCTGGTTATGATCCAGAGTATTTTACCGTTTCAGTGTTTAACAGGGCTGAAGCCAATACCAGCCAAAAGGCAGGGTACACGCTGGACAGGGCTGATACACAAACACTCCTACAGACAATTTAGAGTTACCATTTAACCTAACCTGCATATCTTTGGACAGTGGGAGGAAGCTAGAGCACCCAGAGAACACCCCCAGAGACACAGGGAGAGAACCTCCACACAGAACCACCCCAGTCAGGATTTGCTCTTTGCTTGGAGACAACAGAGCTAACCACTGTCCCACTGTGCTGCCCAATGCTACTTCTATTATTGTAAATATCTTCTGTGACTAGTTATTCAGGAATAATTGACACTTGAAGTAAAAATGAATTGAAATCACATTTAAATGTGAGGACCCCTGACTGCAAAAGTCCGTTAGTCTTCAGCCAGGACTGACTGCCAGCATTGCCGTGCCAAAGGATCAGAGGTTGCACTCTGGCTTAGGGGAAGCAGCAGTTCAGCTCTGGGAGCTAAAGCATGAGGTACTTTCAAGGTAATTTGTAAAATCAGTTCTAAAACCTACTAGAAACCAGTGAAGATAAGTTAAAACAGGAGTGATATGATACCATCTTATGTTTGTTTTGTTTACAATCAGAATCCTATCCTGATTGGTTGCTGAACCAAACCAGGCTGTGGTGGAAGTGCAAAGAACAGCCACAATGATTCTTGTATAGAACTGTATCAGCAGCTACTGGGGCAAGTTCAGCTTCCATTAAACACTGGTTGAACATTTAAATTTCAGTATTTGTTAAAAGCAAAACAGCTGCATTTTCTTCTGGCAGAAGGCATGAGAGGGTTTTTTTGTTTAATCCTGAATAAAATGAGTTACATATAAAAGCATGTATAAGAACATGATTGAAGAAACTTGTGACTACAAGAAGCAATGTATTATTGATTGATTGATTGATTGATTGATTCTTTCAAACATGCAGAACAGAACAAATGAACAAATGACAACAACACACATAATTACACATATCCAACCAATGCTAATTCAAAATCAGTTTGCTTACACCTATTACATGTTTGAATGGAGTAGGAAGAAGTCAGACTTATCCAGTCCTACCCCATGACATCATATTATACAAAATTTCATGCATCATTGGCTGCAAGCAGTATCTCTACATAGATAAAACAGAGTGTTTCCTTAATGCCTTCTCGAATAAATCTTATTCTTGCATATATCTTGTATAACACATACATTTATATTTATATTTAAACTCCTCAATTCTAGTACT
>NW_018128164.1:499456-501608 GCF_001952655.1 Monopterus albus
TTGTATTGAAACTTATGTATTGACGACATGTGTTGTTGACCTCTTGGCCAGGTCACCCTTGTAAAAGAGATCGTGATCTCAATGGGTTTTTTACCTGGTTAAATAAAGAGAAGTAAGTTGCAGCCAAGTTGATCATGGTGTGCAACTTAACATGTGTGGTCCATTAAGAACAAAAGACAAATAAAGCTGTTTTACCTGCAGAAAAGGGCATGAAGGCATCTCTCCTGATAAATTTACCATCTTTATCCAGGAAATGTGAAGGGTTGAAAGTGTGTGGGCTCTGCCATTCACTCTCATCATACAGGACAGAAGTAAGAAGAGGAAACACTGTAGTCCCGTGAGAGCAAAAAGGAAGAAAGTGGGATATAGCATTACGTTTTAAAACAATGGGCTTACAGAGAGGAACATAACAGCTTACACTTCTTATAATGAGAAAATTGTGAAAAATCCTATCTTCATCACAAATGCTGAAGGAAGATCTATTGCAGTTTGGCTGTCAGGCAGGGGAGTAGAGGATTCAAAGCTGTTTATATTGAATCTTTATAGACATCTTGAGAAGCCGCAAGCCCACACCAGACTTCTCATCAACATTTTAATACACGACAGCCACATCTTCTATTTGAAAGGTTGCCTTGTGGGGTTAACTTGTCTCATCAGTTTGTACTATTGATTCTGGATTTCTTGACTAATAGCAAGTAGAGTGTTTTTGTAAACAGTATTGTTTTCAGACACCACAGTCACTTCTACAGGTTCGCCAGAAAGGTGTGACCTCTCACCTCTACTAGTATGTACACTAAGCTATGAAGGGGCCCCCGGGACGAAAGCTATCTGGTTAAATTTTCTGATGACACTGCACTACTGTTACTTCTTCAGGGTTCACAATCCAACCATGGCAAAGCCCTAACTGATTTTATTTCCTAGACTTGAAGCATCCTTTACTCTTACCCTAATTAAATTCATGTCCGCAAAATAAACACAATAGTTTGATATTAGATGGAGTAAAAATGCAGCAAAGAAATGTATTATACACAAGGAAAGTGTAGATATTGTTGAATCATGTGAATACTTGGGTACATTTTTGATGCTCAACTCAAATTTGATGCAAATACAAATTGACTTTGCTGCCCTTAGGGTCTCTGCAGGTCTCCCCACCCCCCAGTGTCACTTATGTCATTTTTATGTGTGTCATGTATGTCCTATGTGTGTTTTATACTGTACAAGCTGACCCCCAAAAGTATTTGCCTGTGGTGGGATTAATACAATTGGTTTTGAGTTGAACAGTCCTCTGACCTCTTTGATGAAGTAGCCCTGGAACGTGACGTCTCGGCTGGTTTTGTGAGGAATGGCCATGGGGAGGATGTTGGCAAGTCTCTGCGACTCGTGGATGACAGCATCAGTGTAAGGCAGGTTCTTCCTGTCCTCTACTTGTACCCGACGACTTCCAACCACCCTGCTCAGTTCCTCCTGGACCTGGTCTGGATGCACATAAAGCAAGAACATGATTTGATAAATATGTGCTCAGATTTCATAATAGCACTGTTAGTTGAGACGAGCATGTGGGTATGTTTGTGCACCTTGAATATGAGGGTACTTGGACATGAAAAGTAAACACCACTGAAGTGTAGTTGCTGTTGTGTCAGTTCCAGCTGCACTCAGATTTATCACACTATAGAGGAGGTTGTCATCATGGAAGTGTAAATTCTTGATTTCAGACTCCTAGTGTAACACAGAAAATAGAGATTATATTTAAAGCCCCCATGGCATGTTCATTTCTAACCATTTAGTGTTTAATCTTGGGTATCTCTAGATTATTTTAGCACCCATCATAACTCCAAATAATCTGTATTTCAGAATGATAAAATGGATCTGGATCTTTAATCCGCTCATTAACCAGCAACACATCACATGCGGCAGACACACTGGCCACAAACAGCCAAAACAAACAGGTACTGTGCTCCGGGGGGATCCAGCATTGATGAGCTGATCATCCACCACCCGGGGTGCTTCACTGGCCGGCTGCTTGTAGGTTAGACACGGTCAGGTAAAACAGCCAGTCCCTGTACAGGAACACTCCCGCAGGCAGTAACCTCAGGCCCTGTATTTTTCTTCACATCCTCTGGTAGCAGCAGGAGGTAAAATATATCCACAAAAC
>NW_018128164.1:506771-511139 GCF_001952655.1 Monopterus albus
TCACCACTCTCTCCCCTCTGGGAATACTCTCCATCACCTCATCTAACTCACTCCAGAATCTCTCCTTCTCTTCTAACTCACACCCTACTTGTGGAGCATAACCACTGACTACATTCAACATTACCCCTTCAGTTTCCAACCTCAGACTGATCACCCTGTCTGACACTCTTTTCACCTCTAAAACATTCCTCGTGAGCTCCTCCTTCAGGATCACTCCTACCCCATTTCTCTTCCTGTCCACACCATAATAAAACAGTTTGTATCCCCCTCCAATGCTATGTGCTTTGCTACCCTTCCACCTGGTCTCCTGCACACACAGTATATCTACCTTCCTTCTCTCCATCATGTCCACCAGCTCTCTACCTTTCCCTGTCATTGTGCCAATGCTAAGAGTCCCTATTCTCAGACCTATACTCCCACCTTTCCTCATCTCTCTCAGTCTATGAATCCTTCTACCTCCTCTCCTTCTTCGACCAACAGTAGTCTGATTTCCGCCAGCACCCTGTAGGTCAACAGCACTGGTGGCGGTCATTGTTAACCCGGGCCTCGACCAATCCGATATGGAATTTGCACTGATGATTCGCATGTTTAAATTTGGCAAATTTGCCCTTCCTGATGCAACCCTCTCTATTTATCTGGGCTTGGGACCGGCGCAGAAGTCAGTGGAAGCTATCTGATGAAATTTTCTGATGACACTGCACTACTGTCACTTCTTCAAGGTTCACAATCCAACCATGGCAAAGCCCTAACTGATTTTATTTCCTAGACTTTAATGTTTCTAAAACAAAATAAGCACAATCATTTGATTTTAGATGGAGTAAAAATGCAGCAAAGAAATGTATTATACACAAGGAAAGTGTAGATATTGTTGAATCATGTGAATACTTGGGTACGTTTTTGATGATCAACTCGAATTTGATGCAAATACAAATTGACTTTGCTGCCCTTAGGGTCTCTGCAGGTCTCCCCACCCCCCAGTGTCACTTATGTCATTTTTATGTGTCATGTATGTTTTATACTGTACAAGCTGACCCCAAAAACTAATTGCCTATGGTGGGATTAATACAGTTGGTTTTGATTTGAACAGTCCTCTGACCTCTTTGATGAAGTAGCCCTGGAACATGACGTCTCGGCTGGTTTTGTGAGGAAGGGCCATGGGGACGATGTTGGCAAGTCTCTGCGACTCGTGGATGACAGCATCAGTGTAAGGCAGGTTCTTCCTGTCCTCTACTCGGACCTGACGGCTTCCAACCACTCTGCTCAGTTCCTCCTGGACCTGGTCTGGATGCACATAAAGCAAGAACGTGATTTGATAAATATGTGCTCAGATTTCATAATAGCACTGTTAGTTGAGACGAGCATGTGGGTATGTTTGTGCACCTTGAATATGAGGGTACTTGGACATGAAAAGTAAACACCACTGAAGTGTAGTTGCTGTTGTGTCAGTTCCAGCTGCACTCAGATTTATCACACTATAGAGGAGGTTGTCATCATGGAAGTGTAAATTCTTGATTTCAGACTCCTAGTGTAACACAGAAAATAGAGATTATATTTAAAGCCCCCATGGCATGTTCATTTCTAACCATTTAGTGTTTAATCTTGGGTATCTCTAGATTATTTTAGCACCCATCATAACTCCAAATAATCTGTATTTCAGAATGATAAAATGGATCTGGATCTTTAATCCGCTCATTAACCAGCAACAATATCCTAGCACTCATCATAACTCCAAATAATTTGTATTTCAGAATGATAAAATCCAATATCACAAGGAGAACCTCCTGAAAACGAGAGGATTGTTCATGAATGCGCACAACTCCTGTTGCTTGTGTTGTGGAAATCTATTTCCCCATAGAGATGTTTCCCCTAACCTGAATCCTACATGAAACTGAGTTTTGAATGGGAAACATTTTGACAAGACCTGTCAGGAAGTCAGGACAACGTATAAACAAAAAAACAAACAACAAATAAGCTATGTTCGACAATGACAACACCTCAAATCCTACCCGACATGTTTGAGCCAGAATATGAACGTGGACAGCACGACAAACCACAACAACAGTAATCATAGATAGGTAAACAACGGTATGTGTACCAATGAAAAGAGATGTGTAACACTCTAACCAAAGTGGGTAAATTAGAAACCTCATATTTTAACTGGCATAATGCAGACATAGTAACTTCTCCAGCCTTACAACAATCGTCTGCAGAAACAACGCATTAACAGGCCTGCACCATGTTTTTTTGATTTACTATTTAGTCCCACCTAGTTGAGGAAACATCCAACAGGTGATCCCTGCATCTTCCCCCAAACTACTACATACAGTCCCAAAGTAGTGAAATTAATTAAGGTAGTGTAGCACCGACAGTAATATCATGGATCTTTAATTCGCTCATTAACCAACAACACATCACATGCGGCAGACACACTGGCCACAAACAGCCAAAACAAACAGGTACTGTGCTCCGGGGGGATCCAGCATTGATGAGCTGATCATCCACCACCCGGGGTGCTTCACTGGCCGGCTGCTGCTTGTAGGTTAGACACGGTCAGGTAAAGCAGCCAGTCCCTGTATAGGAACACTGCTGCAGGCAGTAACCATTATGCCCATTCAAGGAAATCCTTAAACTATCACGTAATGTTTATTTTGAGCTTCAGGTCACGTCTAAGATGATAATTCACAGTTTTAACATGGTAGATAAGTCAGAAAACAAGGAAAAGCATGCCATGAGCTCTTTAACCTATGCAAGCAAACTACCATATGTACACATTACAGTATACTGTATGCAAAGGCAGACTGCGCATACAGTATACAGCATGCCATGGACATTAAAGAATGAATGACTGATTGCCAATTTTAGCCCAGAAGTTGATTCACTGGGGTTCAATACCTCACCTCAAGAGTTTGCTTATGGGTCAGGAATGCATCAACAAAGCATCTGCACATCTCAGGGTTCCAAGTCTGCTTCAGAGCCTTTATGTTGTTTTTGTTTTCCCTTATGGTGTCCTCTGTATTCTTCATCAAATCCCTCCAGTCTTTAAGATAAGGGCCCAGCCAAGGAACCATATTGTAAATCTGTAATAGTGCACGAAACAAATCATCCTAAATATTGTACAATTTGACATTTATGAAAGCCATGAGCACTTAAGCCTTGGACCATTTGATTTAATCAGCCTTTTCATTTAGCTAATCTATTTAAAGTAAAAAATGTTTGGTGGGTCATAAATTTTAATTTCTCAGAAAGATCTTTGCAAGTTTATATTAAGTCATAAGTATCAATCAACTAAATACATTTACCCAGACACAGTACTTAGTTACAATTTTAAGATGCTTGTACCCAAAAATTTCCATTTCATGTAACTTTATACTTCTACTCTCATATACGTAGTTCAGAAAAAATATTTTACTTCACTACATTTAGCCAATGACAGCAGCTAATAGCTCATTTGCTGATTAAGATTTTATAAAATATGATGCATTGTTATAGTTAACCCAACAATAATACAACAGTAAAGGCTTACTTATATACTGAGATGTCAATAATAGTCAAAACAAATAACAATAGTGTATATATATAAAACTGAACACTCACAGGGGTATTTTTCCTGCATTATGAGCACTAATTAAATTTTGAAAAGAATATTTTACTGAAGAACTATTTACTGAAGGTTAACAACTTGTCAGTTTGCACAGCAATGTTAAATGTCCTTATAATCATCTGAATTTGTTATGTAGTACCAGGATGGAAGCTGATCCAATCAGATGGATGGACTCATGGTATTTGTCAACAGTCGCTTGGAGGACAGGGTCTGTGTATTCATATCTCCTTCCAAATAAGTGTTCCTATTACCACGGGGACCAATTGTGCCTTCACCTTCCACATCTTTTCTAGCTCTTCTTTCAGCCCTTGGTATTTCTCAAGCTTCTTGTGTTCCTTCTTCCTGATGTTGCTATCGCTTGGGATTGTTACATCTATCACTACGGCCTTCTTCTTATATATATATGAAATGATTTTTTTTTTTTGATAAATATTTTACTGAAGAGCTATTTACTGAAGGTTAACAACTTGTCCTGATAAAAATAGTAAAGCATTTTTTAAACACAGCCCAGTCGGTATCACAAAAGGTAGACAGAGACTAAATGGTTTAAGGGACTGCTGCACACCAATAATCAATAGATTCAAAACCCAGTTTGGAACAATAGAGCAGTTATAATACCAAGGTTGTTTTGACCCATTGCTAACCTTAAATGTCTGACATTACTGCGGGTGATTTACCCAAACTAAAATATGATTATTTTGACCAAATGTTACATACAAGAAGCTTACCTTAAAATTGTTATAAATATATTAGTTGTACAATATGAC
>NW_018128165.1:0-4274 GCF_001952655.1 Monopterus albus
TTAGTGTGTGAATGACTCCGTCAGTCAGCCTGGGAGACTTACAAGACAAGCTTCTACACTGAATAGATTGGTGCGGTCTTGCACTGGGTGTTTATTCACAGTCTATCCAAGCCTTTTAGTACACACACCAAAATCAAGCTACACCAACCCACTGTGCAAAACAGAAGAGGACAAGAACTTGAGTCTCTACAATCATCTGTCTCCTGGAAGCCACCCACAATTTTATGGAAAAAAAAGTTAAACACACCACACACAATTTTCTTTAGTACACTCTTAAAAACAACAGGATCTAATCCTACAAGAAGAAATTCTTTTTCTTGCTCAGTTACTGGGGCTGTACACGGATCCTAGTTTAATTGTTCTGATAGTAATTACTAAACTTCTCAACCCTGAGTTTTTTCTAGACTCGAACTAGAAGATTTATGTAATTAGGAATTTACTGAACTTTAATCAGAAGGTGTATAGTCTGCTTAATTTTACTGAACTTTAATCAGAAGGTTTATCACCTGCTTATTTTACAGAACTTAAATCTGAAGGTCCACTGTGGACTCTCTTAGCCAGAGCTGTAAATCTAATGAGATTCAGTAATTTAGTGGACAAGACCCTGTAAAGTTGAACAGTGCCTCAGTGACTCACACAGTAAATATTAACAAGTGGTTCAGTGAACACATAGGATGATATGTAACTATGTAAACATAACTGTGACATACAAGTATGTAAACTTATGTATTCTAAAATAAAATCTTAACTATTCATTTTCTAATATGATAGAATAGTCATACACAAACAAAGTGAACACACAGGTTAAATAAGCAACAATCATGGTGTCAGTCTTCTACTGAATAAGTACTTAATTCAATCAAACGTTAGAACCAATCCTAGAGTATAACTTTGATAATAATTTTACTCAACACCAGTACATACTCAGCATAATCCTGTACACTGACAGAAAATTCCTCCAAGGAGGCTGCAGCTTTGAACACATCCCAGTCTGTCTGGGCAAAACAGTCTTGCAGGGTGCCCTCAGTCTCTGGGGTGCAGAGTTTAACTTGCTTGGTGACAGGGTTTCTTTGGTTCAGTTTTTGTCTGTAGGCTGGATACAGGAACAAAGAAATGTGGTCTGAGTGTCCGAAGTTGGAGCAGGGTGCAGCCCTGTAAGTACCCCGTATGTTACTGTCACCTGTGGTGATAAAAACAGCCGGGATGCGCCGGCTCTAACGTGCTGATGACATCGTGGAGTTTGCTGAGAGCCGCCGAGAAGTTATCTCTTGGGCAAAAACACACAGCTAAATTATCTTTGTAGGTAATAGGTACGGAATTTCAGCAATAAAGACTCCACATTTGGTGAATAGTGCTTATAGACAGTCTGTACATCACCACACTATGAGTTGTTAATAAACACACACACACACACACATATCTCCCCCTTTCCCTTACTGGCAACTGCAGTCCGGTCTCCTCGGTGGCGTGAGTCTGTAGCTGAACGGCGGATTCTGGGACACTGTCTGACAGCCAGGTCTCGGTGAAAACGAGAGCGCAGCACTCTCTTATTTCCCGCCGTTTTGTAATCCTAGCTTTTAGCTCATCCAGTTTGTTTTCCAGAGACCACACATTAGCTAGCAAGAGGCTGGGTAGCGGTGGTTGGCTAGCACAAGCTTTTAGCCTAGCATGGAGCCCTCCCCTCTTTCCGCGCTTGCATCTCTGTCTCCGGATCACTCTCCTGGAATCAGCCTGTTCACTCGGGCTCGGTAGCTCGGGCCTTCCTGGGGATGATGGTGGTTACCGCAGTAGCGGACAATTAGTTGTAGCTCCGATGGAATAAAACCGGTGAATTCCAGAGGGCTGTGATTAGTGATGTCCAGCAATGCCTGTCTGTTGTATTGTAATACTCTCCGTTCCTACTCAAGCAGCCAGACGTTCTTGCGGTATCAATGTCCTTTTATTTGCAATCATTTAACAGGCTTCGATGCTGTTGTTTTAGCCACAGCACACGCTAACAAGCTCTCTTTTTGAAACTCCCAACATTCAACACTCCCCAGTATCAACAACTGCCTGCTCTTCCTCGCTCTCTCCTCCCACACCCCTCACAGCGCCCCCTCTCACATTCTTTCAGGCAATAACATGTAGAACCATATAACTAGAGGCTAGACATCAGAACCATTACAGTATGTTAGCAGTGCAAGACAATTGTGCACTGCACAAAAAGTGAAAAACACACACAAAAAGAAAAAGCCAGCATTCAAAAGCAAAACGAACAAACACGTCAGCCTCGGTGGTTGTCATGTTGTATGTTCTGAGTCCTCCTCCTGCCACTGATTAAGTACACAATTATTCATTTAAAAAACTGTTTAACCTTTATATTTTTACTTATTTTTATAGATTGCTACACAAAACTTTACTTTACATGAATTATTTCCTTCTGCTTTCATATAGAATATTGCCATTTCATGTGACTGACAGTTTAATAACCATTTTCTGAACATTATGATTTGCATGTTTGCTTTACAGACAGTGAATGCATCTGCCTTATGGGTAAGTAGACGGAGTAAAAATACACATTGGGAATGAATACATAAAGATATAGTGCTATGCTTAGACTGCTTGTGCATTAATGTAGTTCACTGGGTTTGACAATTTTATTAGATCAGTTTTTGCATGAAAAAAATAATTACAGTGTTAAATAGATTCACGACACGAACCAGTACTGTTAGTTGTTAGAACAGTTGAAGGGCACACTGATTATTCAAATAACTTGAAAGAGTAGTGGATAAAAATTCAGTTTTGTTACAGAGATTATGCTGATTATAAACATAATCCAGATAATGATGATACAGAGTGCAAAATCAATTGCACCTCTGTGCAGCACAGAACTAAACTTTAATTATGATATATGAATTTATCATGAACTGTATACCATGCGCAGTTCAAAAAGTGATGGACTGGCGACCTGTCCAGGGTGTACCCCGCCTTCGCCCAATTGCCGGCTGTGATTGGCTCCATACATTTAGTTTGTGTTCATTTATCATAGTGCATTAAGCTGTTTCGCTTTTTAATGGTTTCTTTGTCCTTATAACAATCTGGGGAAGATAAATCTGAATCAAAATAAAAGAGCAATTTATCACATTTCCATTTATATTAATATTTTTATGTGTAGTAATGTTTAACTGTGACCTACAAATGCCCTGCACAGTGTTTCATTCAAGGTTAGTAGACCAGCATTTGCAGTGAAAAGTCTCATCAGCCTAGATTAATGTGCTTCACTCAGCACCGAGGTTTGTATTTACAAGAATCAACAGTTTACAACATGACTGATTGACAGAATGAAAAACTCTGTGTCTGAGGTCACTGTCGAGGGTCTGTGTGGTGCTGCAGCTGAACAGTCTGCTCAGAGGTGACACAGTGTTTCTAAAACAGTGTAAAATGACCATTCACTGATACTTCCAGCCCTGTCTACAGGATCTTGACCTCCCGGGAGTTATCCTGCAGTATCCTGAGTGTGATGATGAGTTTGATAGCTTTTCTAAACCAGGGGTAGAACATAGCATAAATCAGAGGGTTTAGACAAGAGTTCAATAACCACAACCAAAACAAAATTGGGAAATAGGAGACGCTATTGGAGCCATCTACACCTGCAAGAATGGGATAGTAGTACGGGCAGAAACATATCACAAACACTGCTATCAGGATGCCCAGAGTCCTGGCTGCCTTGGGCTGTGATTTTCTAGCAGTTGCATGGCTGACCGAATGCCAGTTCCGCCGGGTAGCAGCAGCCTGTGACTGAATTGCACGCATCTGAGAAAGGGCAGCCACAAACACCTTCATATACAGCACAACTATGACAGTACAAGGCCCAATAAAGGTTATAAACATGTCAAAAGTTGCTAAAATCTGGTTGGTGACCACCACACACTCTCCTTGACAGGAGCTGAATTTCTCCGGCTGCACTAAGTGGTCCATTAGAATTAACCCGTTGTAGGTAAATGAACCTGTCCAGCAGAGACAGATACAGATTTTAACTTTAGTCACAGTGACCTTAGAGGAGTAGGTCAGTGGGTCACAGATAGTCAGATAACGGTCAATGGATATGAGCACCATGTGGCCCAAAGAGCTTGAGGACAGAATGTAAAAAACATAAGGAGACAGAGCACACATTATCCTCCCCAGCATCCAGCATGACTCAATATAGTGCTGGCCTTCAACAGGCATCACTACCAGCCCCAGTCCCAGGTCACACACAGCCATAGACTGGAGCAGAGTGGTGGTTGGGGTGTGGA
>NW_018128165.1:4337-9955 GCF_001952655.1 Monopterus albus
GTGTAGAGTAGAAGAGTCTCAGATCGTGGTCGCAGCAGACGCCTGCAGGAGGAGTTGAGGTTGGGGAAGCAGAGCTCAGAGCCCCAAGTGTCATCCATCAGGGAGGAGAGGAGCAGGGCTGAGGTGGTGAACAGTTACATTTTTATTCCTCCTATACCACCCTCCCACTTTTTCAAGAAGCCTAAGAGATGATGCAGCTTCTTTCTCTTCTCATCATCATTAACCTCATCAACCCCTGTGTTTTTTACTTAAATTTTCATTCACCTTTATCTTTAATTTTTAGTGATGAATCATTTTCAATAAAGATTTTTATTGTCTAAACTTTGAAGCAATCTTTTGATTCAATTTTGAAACCCTTTATAATGTATGCATTCTTTTAGTCTATTTTGTTTTGTTTTGTTTTGTATGTGATTTTGACCTTTAGACACCCTGAGACCTCCAGACTGTATGAGAAGCAGCAGAAGTGACCGGGTATAAACTCCTCTGTTCTCAGGACATGGCAGTGCTGATTGTACTGCGGCCTTATGGCTTCATCCTGCAAAGCCCTCCTTCATCATGTCTTTACTGCAGCCCAGCAACATGGCAGAAAAGCTCTTTATGAAGACCAAGGGCCATCAGAATCAGAATCAGCTTTACTGGCCAGGTGTGTCGTAGACACAAGGAATTTGACTCTGGTACATCAGCTCTCAATGTGTATGTACATATCCCCATGCAAGGGGCAAGTAAACAGTAGCATAAGGCTATGTAATGCGACAAAATAAGCAGTATTAACAGCAACCAACAGTGCAAACAATGCAAAATAAGCAGTATAAACAGGCAGTAAACAATGTAGACAGACAAAGGAATGCTCACTGAAATGAAATCAATAGGAATAAAAACAGAGTACTTAAAAATAGAGACCTGTATCGATCTGTATAATCTGTACAATGTATTTTTACAGGTATTGCACTGAGGGTTATTGTCCAGTCATACTATCATTGGTTAAGTGTTCACCAGAGTGACAGCCTGGGGAAAGAAACTGTCCCTGTGCCTGGTTGTCTTGGCGTACAGTGATTTGTAACGCCATCTAGAGGGGAGGAGTTCGAACAGATTGTGTCCCAGGTGTGAGGGGTCTGCAGAAATCTTCTCCACCCCCCTTTTGACCCGTGAGGTTTACAGGGCTGCCATGGAGGGCAGGCTGGCACTGATGATTCTCTCTGCAGTTCTAACTGTCTGCTGAAGTCTGTTCCTGTCCTGTTTGGTTGCTGAACCAAACCAGACAGAGATGGAGGTGCAGAAAACAGACTCAATGATTCCTCTGTAGAACTGTATCAGCAGCTCCTGGGGCAGGTCGAAGTTCCTGAGCTGGTGCAGGAAGTACATCCTCTGCTGTGCCTTCTTGATGATGGTCCTGATGTTGGACGCCCACTTCAGGTCCTGGGAGATGGTGGAGCCCAGGAACTTGTAGGACTTTACTGCTGATAGAGTGCTGCTGAGTATGGTGAGGGGGGTAAGGTGGGGGGTTGTCCTGAAGTTCACTGGCATCTCCACTGTTTTGAGCATGTTCAGCTCCAGGTTGTTGCGGCTACACCACAGCACCAGCTGCTCAACCTCCCATCTGTAGGCTGACTCGTCACTGTCTCGGATGAGACCGATGACTGTTGTATCATCAGCAAACTTTAGGAGCTTGACAGAGGGGTCCTTCAAGATGCAGTCGTTGGTGTAGATTGAAAACAGCAGAGGGGAGAGCACACATCCCTGGGGGGCGTTTGTGCTTTCCAGGTGCAGGATGTGGTTTTCCCCAGCCTCACCTGCTGCTTCCTGTTTGTCAGAAAGCTAGTAATACACTGACAGGTGGGGGCAGGCACATTCAGCTGGGTCAGTTTGGAGTGGAGGATGTCTGAGATGATGGTGTTGAATGCTGAGCTGAAGTCCACAAAGAGGGCTCGTGCATAGGTCCCTGGGGAGTCAAGCACCCGAGTCAGGGGACTCAGGGAGTAGTGGCCCCATTGCTTACTCTAGAAATCAGCTGCTAGCCCTCAGCCATGTCCAGCTGAGGCCCTTTGGTGTGTGCGTGGCACACCTTCAGATATTTTATGATATTGTGGTGGAATCTGCAGTTTTTTACGCTGTTGTTGGTTGGGCAGGAGGTAGCACAGACAGGGACAGAAAGAGACTTAACAAGCTGGTTAAGAGAGCTGGTTCTGTCCTGGGCTTCCCTCTGGATTCCATCGAGGAGGTGGCAGACAGAAGGATGCTGGCAAAACTAACATCCATCACGCATAACTCCTCCCATCCCCTGCACCACACAGTGGAGGCTCTGATCAGTTCTGCTACATCCCCAGTGCAAGAAGGAGCATTACCATAGGTCATTCCTCCCCACAGCTATCAGACTGTACAATACAGTACATCACTGCAGTGATAAGCTAGGTGAAATTATGAGGGACTATGCAATTGTCAACTGAGGTGCAATACTCAAATCCTGGGGGTAAAATTTATTGTAAATATGCACATGTGTAAAATCTTGTTCTTGATTTCTCTAAAAAACTTTATATTGTCTTGTTTTAAGTATTTTTGAGTAGTTTTTCAGAGATCCACATGGCTGAAATACAGGTATTTCCCCCATTGCGGGATTCATTATGGGAGTAATATTCTTGTCCTTGATTTCTTGATCTCTTGAATAGTATATTTTGTCTTGTTCTTAGTTGATTTATTCTCAGGGATTAACTGTGGGAGGATCATTCTTGTTCTTGATTGTCTGTCAGCATAACACCGACAATAACATTACAGGCCTTAATCTGCTTGTTAAACCACAGCACATGTGGCAGACACACTGGCTTCTAGCAGTCAGAGCAAACAGGTACTGTGCTCTGGGGGAATCCAGCATTTATTTTATGGTCTTTCATCACCCCGGAAGGCTTCTTTCGCCAGCTGATCATAGGTTAGACCTGCTCAGGAAAAACAATAAGTCCCTCTACAGTAACATTGATGGACATGCAGTAACCTCAGGCCCTATATTTTTCTCCATGTCCTGTGGTCAAAGCACAGCAGCAGGGGGTAAAACATATTCACAAAACTGCATTCAGTTGAAAAATTTCACTTTTAAAATGGCACCAGTGGATATCAGGCAAGTTCACATGAACGCGGAACTGCCTGGAGATTATGACCATTCAATGAAATCCTTAAGTTATCACATAATACTTTATTTTGTTAGAAGAAAAGTCTCGGGAGCGAACGTTTGCGAGTTTTGTATAAACTGACTTGCTTCTGCATAGAAATACTAGAACATATCTACATCTCATTTTTTGAGCTATAGGCCATGTCTAAGATGACAATTCACTGTTGTAACATTGTAGATAAGTCAAAAAACAAGGAACAGCATGGCATGGGGCCTTTAACTACTGTAAATGAATTAAATAACCTCGGGTGACAACAACAAAACACCAGATTTTAGCATGTGGTTAGTTTTGGGAAAAAGTAAACCAACATTCAGAAACCAAGTGGGAAAATAAAACCCTGTCATTCAGTAACATAGAGAACCACCTTCAGCTACAATATCTTGAAGCAAATGTTTTCTGGAGGAGTCGAGTCTCTTACATCGTTTTGGAGAAATGTTGGCTCACTGGTTTCTACAACATTGCTTCAGTTCATGGATTTTTGAGGGCATTAGTTTACACACACCTTTAGCCATTCAGATGCCAATTTGCTGGTTTGTTTGAGATCACTGTCCTCTTGTGTGGCCTAGTTCAGGCCCAGCTGAAGCTGCTTGACAGATTGTCTGAAGAATATTGTGGTATAAAGTAGAGTTCACTGTCACTTCAATGACTGGGAGTTTTCCAAGTCCTGTGCCTGCAAAACAAGCCCAGATCATCAGCCCTCCACCACCATGCTTTACAGTTGGATGTGAAGTGTTTATGGTGATATGTTGTGTTTGATTTTTCAGCATTGTACATGATGACCAAACATCTCCATTTTTATCTTATCAATACAAAGGACATTGTTCCTGTACTGCTGTGGTTTGTTCATTTGCAGTTTTACAAATTTAAGTCATGTTGCCATATTCTTTTTGGAGAGAAGAGGATGACTGAGGATGGCCATTTTTTAATTCCTTTGAATTTGAATTTATTGAATGTATGTTAACTGTGCGTGTGTGTTATTGTGCTGTTTTATTTTTATTTGCACTGATCTTATTTACTCTATTTTAGTCATTTATTGTGATTTTATTCTGCCATGTAAAGTACTTTGGTCAGCTGGATGTTGTTTTTAAAGTGCTATATAAATAAATTTGATTTGATTTGATTTGATTTGATCTTATATGACTGATGGGAAAATACTGGGCACAGCCTTTCTTGTGCGACTAATGTTATCTATGAACAGATGTTGTGTAGTCATTGTTACAGGAGAGACTGCTCAACATAAAAGGAGTTGTTTTCCCGTTTAAGAGGTCAGCAGACATGCACATGATCAGTCTTCTGATAAGATAACACACAATGACCCAATGCCAATGCCTGGAAGGGCGATGCTTGGCTGGTGGAACTAAGATAAAAACTCAACAATATACTGTACTATGCATGCATGTATAAATAGCACTCAAAGGGACTGCTCCTTTGAACATTTGCAGGGACACCTTTGAATGGTTGGTGTATGCTCCTCTTGCAAGAATAATAAAAGATGCCTTGTGTAAATGACCGTAAAAACGCTCTCAGATTTATTATCATCGACTCAGCATAAAGGCGCTGAAGAGGTTTGCCCCGGAACGTGAATGCGGAAGCGTTGTATTAATAAATTTTCCTGGTTTCATTTCACTTGCCTCATGACCTCCGTGGAGCATGTAAGCAAACCATAATGTTGTTCGTGCTGGGGATTGTTTATTGGTTTGATGCTTATTATTAATGTAAATACTTACATAGTTCTCTGGTAACTTTTCTCACTATATGTTCATGCCATTTTAGTTCTATTTTTTATCTCAGGAAACATGCAGGCTAGTAGTGCTTCAGGCCGAAGACGCAATTAAGGTATCCGGGTTTTATTGCAGCCTTGGTGAGCACAGCGAGGTTTGTGAAATATGTTGTTCTTACTTTGTATAAGGTTGTAGAAATGCACTGACTGTAAAGTGTCGTATCTCTCGCAATTGTTAGTAACACCTTGATAATTTTCAGTAGTCTCAGTCGTCCTTCGTCTCACGTTGTTAACCTTCCTCTTATGTTAGCTTTCTGTTACTATGTCTTATGTTAATGGGTTGGTTTTGATCCATGTCTTAAATCTGCCATAAAATACCCTCAAAACAATTATTTATCATCCAATTTGTTTCTTACCTCTTGGTTACCTTGTTAAGTTTCTTTCTCCATGAAAAGATTGGTATTAATACTTATAGTGTGGCCCCTGGGCCTTTCTTTTGACAGCATACCTCTTGTTTTCAAATGAACCTCAAGAGAATTATATAAATAAATAAAAGGTACTGCTTAAATAATTTTTAAATTTTTTTTTTTTTTAATATTCCCCTCCTTGAACCGCCACCTTATTGTGGTGGAGGGGTTTGAATACCCGAATGATCCTAGGTGCTATGTTGTCGGGGACTATATGCCCCTGGTAGGGTCTCCCAAGGCAAACAGGTCCTAGGTGATGGGTCAGACTTAGAG
>NW_018128165.1:10083-10804 GCF_001952655.1 Monopterus albus
CCTCGAGAGAGGCTGGCCTCTGTACTCCTCTGGAGTTGCCCACGATGAGAGGCGGCGGGCTGGTGTGGGCTTGCTTATAGCCCCCCAGCTTAGCCGCCATGTGTTGGACTTTACCTCTCGTTCCCCTGTGCCTTTGGGTCAGGGATAGGTCTCTCACTGTCGGTTGTGCCTATGGGCCGAATGGCAGTGGAGAGTACCCAGCCTTCCTGGAGTCTCTGGGAGGGATGCTGGAAAGCATTCTGACTGGGGACTCCGTCGTTCTACTGGGGGACATCAACGCCCACATGGGCAATGACAGTGATACCTGGAGGGGCGTGATTGGGAGGAACAGCCCCCCCCGATCTGAAGCCATGTAATGTTCTGTTATTGGACTTCTGTGCTAGTCAGTTTTTCCATAACGAACACTATGTTCAAGCGTAAGGGTGTTCACCAGTGCACGTGGCACCAGGACACCCTAGGCTGGAGGTTGATGATCAACTTTGTGGTTGTTTCATCTGACCTCCGGCCATATGTCTTGGACACTTGGATGAAGAGAGGGGCGGAGCTGTCAACTGATCACCACCTGGTGGTGAGTTGGATCCGATGGCAAGAGAGAAAGTTGGACAGACTCGGCAGACCCAAACATACTGTGAGGGTTTGTTGGGATTGTTTGGCAGAACCTCCTGTCCAGGAGATCTTTAACTCCCACCTCCGGCAGCGCTTCAACTAGATCCTGAGGGAG
>NW_018128165.1:11457-12028 GCF_001952655.1 Monopterus albus
TTCTCAGCCTCCCCGGGAAAGTCTATGCCAGGGTACTGGAGAGGAGAATTCAACCGACAGTTGAACCTCGGATTCAGGAGGAACAATGCGGTTTTTGTCCTGGCCGCAGAACACTGGACCAGCTCTATACCCTCTTCAGGGTAGTGGAGGGTTCATGGGAGGTTGCCCAACCAGTCCATATGTGTCTTGTAGACCATGTCCCTCGCGCCGCCCTGTTGGGGGTGCTTTGGGAGTATGGGGTACAGGGCCCGTTGCTAAGGGCTTTCCGGTCCCTGTATGACCAGAGTAGGAGCTTGGTTCATATTGCCGGCAGGAAGTCAGACTTGTTTCCGGTGCATGTTGGACTCTGGCAGGGCTGCCCTTTGTCGCCGGTTCTGTTCATTATCTTTATGGACAGAATTTCTAGGTGCAGCCAGGGGCCGGAGGGAGTCTGGTTTGGGGACCACAGGATCTCATCTCTGCTTTTTGCAGATGACATTGTCCTGTTGGCTGTATCAAACCAGGACCTCCAGCGTTCACTGGGACGGTTTGCAGCCGAGTGTGAAGCAGCTGGGATGAGAATCAGCACCTC
>NW_018128165.1:20686-26263 GCF_001952655.1 Monopterus albus
CTGTCCCCATAGCCCCTGCCAGGACCCTCTGATTCCTGAACCAGACATAGTCGATGGCAGCGTCAATAAATGCCGGGGGGTTTTGCTGCAGTGCCGTTGGGTGTTTGATCAGCAGCCCCGGACTTTTCGCACAGATAGAGAAAGGATCAACTACATCATCAATTGTCTGCGCGGAATAGCTCTTGCCTGGGCCGAAGCTGTGGACGCTCAAGGACTATTGTACGGTGCCACCTTTATGACTTCTTGGATGGTGCCACCATTATGGACTTCTTGGACGACATAAAATCAGTATTCACACCACCCACTCATCAGAGCCAAGCTGCTAGGGAGCTTATGACTATACGATGACTGTGCATCTACCTGCCTGGAAGGGAAGAGTAGAGTACGGTGTGGAGGAAACAGTCCAAAGAGAGAAATAACACAGGTGCTGGTCTGAGGAGTAGGGAATACGATAATCCAGAGCAAGAGCAAGAGAGAGAGGCAAGTGCAGCCGAGCAAACCTGACATTATTGACAGCTACACACGCCAATTTCTGACAAAATGAAAGTAAAACATTGTTAAAGTGAAGGAAAATGCATGAAATGAAAATAGATACATACAAAGTAAAAGGTCTGAAACAAGAGAATCTAGCAGTTACAGTGCAATCATAGGTTATAAGTTGCTCTGAATGCAACAGATGAAACAAAAGTCATAATAAAATTAACTGTCACATCCCTCACTCTGAGTGCCCCACACCCAAACTGGAAAACTCAAAAGCCAGTTCTATTTGTTATTGTTTACCACCCACCTGCTCCTTATTCAGAGTTTTTAATTGAATTCTCAGACTTTCTGTCTGATTTAGTGCTTTGTACAGATAAAATAATCATAGAGGGTGACTTTAATATTAATGTAGATGCTGAGAATGACAGCCTCAACAGTGCATTCAGTTCATTATTAGAGTCAGTTGGCTTTTCTCAAAGTGTAAATAAACCCACTCACTGTTTTAATTACACCCTTGATCTTGTTCTGACATATGGCATCACAACTGAACACTTAATAGTTTTATTAAACCCTCTTCTGTCTGACCATTTTCTAATAACTTTTGAATTTACATTAATGGATAATACACTTAAACACCTTTATTTGGCCAAGTATGTTACACACAAGAAATTTGTTTCTGGTACAGAACCGAGGCAGCCATCAGCGGCGCCAACTCAACTGATGGTTCTACCCATCAGGGGCTACTGGGGGGTTCAGTGTTTTGCCCAAGGACATGTGGACTGCAGGCACTGAGATTAGAATCTCCGACCTTCTGGTGGAGAGACAACTATTCTACCCACTTAGATTTTAGCCGGTTCTTTTGTAAGATTTGATTCTTATAGGCTCTAGTTAGTTTAGAAGCTTTAATTAATTTTCATACCTTTAGTTTCCTTGCTTATACATGTATACCAGATGGCCTATTTTACATTTTAACAAAGACCTGTTGGCCTGTTTTTCACCTTCACCTAGATCTGCTTAGCATATTCCAAGTTCTGCTTTGTCGTGTGATATCTTGCATAAACAGGGGGCCTACAACCTGAGATGACCACCTGGCCCGTTTAGCATACTCACTAGGTCCTGCTTTAGGATCACACACACAGGGGGTCTGCAGTGCAGACAACCCATTGTTCAGTGTTCATTGATCAAGTTGCCACCTGAAAATTATGCACACCTGGTTTAGATCACATTTCAGCAAGCAGGTGCAGGCAGGGGTTGACTTGCTCATGCCAAATGACCAATAGGATTACGAAGCATGAAATGTTGTACCTCTGTCCAGGCCGGAGCAGCCCAAGAAGATAAATGTAATGGGTAAACGTAACTTTTGGTTCAGAGAACAGATTTCCTGCGTGAGCTTTTTCTCTCTGATCCCAGCGCTGTAAGACTTCACCTGTGCCCAGACTTTGAGTATACGTTCTGTTGATTTTAAACAGTCCTCTCCTGTCTTCACTTCTTGCACTTCCAACAAAAGAATTGGGTTATTTTTAACACTTTTACTGAAAGCGCGAGAAGTTTGCATGTGAAAGCAGGCGAGCAAATACTTTTGGCAATATAGTGTATGGCATCGAACCTGAACACTTAGTTTTTTCCTAAACCCTCTTCTGTGTAACCATTTTCTAGTAACTTTTGAATTTACATTAATGGATTATACACTAGGTGGGAAACAATTCCACTACAGTAGTTGTCTATCTGACAGTGTTGTTACCAAATTTAAGGAAATAATTCCATTATTATTTACTTCAGTGCCATGTGCCAACACAATGGAGGGTGGCCACTTTAAATTTACTTCCACACAAGTTGATAATCTTGTTGATAGTACTGCAGCCTCCCTGAGTACAACACTTGATGGAAGGCAATGCAACAAAGGAGGCCCTGTGGTACAGCTCACAACGTCACTCCCTGAAGCAGGCATCATGAAATCTGGAAAGGAGGTGGCACTCCACTAAGCCAGAAGAGTTTTTCTAGGCCTGGAAAGATAGTTCAATAAGATATAAAAAAGCCCTTCATACAGTAGCGCCAGAACTGCATATTATTCATCGCTGACAGAGGAAAATAAGAACAAGCCCAGACTTCTTTTCAGCACTGTAGCCAGGCTGACAAAGAGCCACAGTGCTGTTGAGCTTAACATTCCCTTAGATCTCAGCTGCAATGACTTCATGAGCTTCTTTACAAATAAAATCACAGCTATTAGAAAAAAATTATCAAATTATTCCCACAGCTCTTGCAGATGTGTCATCAAGTACAACGACTTTAGAAACATCTATAAGACCTCGTTTATACGTAGACTGCTTCTCTCCCATAGATCTCTCTGAGCTGACCTCAACAACTGTTTCACCTAAATCACCATCATGTGTCTTAGGCCCCATCCTGACCAGGCAGCTTAAAGACGTCTTGCCCCTAATCAACACGTCCATGTTAGATCTGATTAACCTCTCTCTATTAACAGGTTATGTTCCACAGGCTTTTAAACTTGCAGTAATTAAACCTCTACTCAAAAAGCCTACTCTTGACCCAGGTGTCCTAGCTAATTATAGACCAATATCCAATCGCCCATTTATTTCCAAAATCCTTGAAAAAGCTGTTGCAAAGCAGTTATGTGACCACTTGCACAAGAATGATTTGTTTGAGGATTTTCAGTCAGGATTTAGAGTCCATCATAGTACAAAAACCGCATTGGTGAAAGTCACCAATGAAATGTCCACACAAGAAAGGTGTTCCATCAGGGGTTGGTTCGCACAAGTATATAAAGACAAACACACACGCACACACCACATGTCAGGAATCGGCGCGTTATGCTGCCAAAAATGTTGAGGGTGAACTCAATTAAAAGGCCAGACAAGGAAATGTAAAACAAAACCGTCTCTTTAATAAGAGAACTAACGCTAAACAAAACCATACAAGACACGGTGAAACACAAAAATCACAGGTCGGTATAAACAGTCCGAGATCAGAGCCAGCAAACACATACAGCAGAGGAATCCAAATACGTAGTCCAAAGGGAAGTCCGATAATTATACACAGTGACAGTCTGAAGCAAGAGGGCAAGGCAGAACAGAATAGTCAGAGGAACAAGCCGAGTCAAAAACACAAAGTACCAAAACCGAAAAATGCTGGAGAGTGAGAGGTGGCGTCTAGAACAATCTGGCTGGGATTGGTGGGTGAAGGCTGCTTATGATGCGGTGCAAACTATAATGAGCAGGTGAAACTAATGCGGGTGATGAAGAAAGTAAAAAGACCAAAACTGTGGTGAAACAAAACAGGACGTAGCATCAAAATAAAAGCCTGACAGGAAGCAACACAGAACCGAATCATGACACCACACACACACACACACACACACACACACACACACACACACACACACACACACACACACACCACACACACACACAAGCAAGCCAAGATTTAATGTCATCCAGACATTCAAGAAGTGTGCTAACGGAAGAGCTCATCTTATTAACCGGTAGGTAAAGCTGGCAATCATCCGCATAAAAATGAAAGGAAACACTGTGATTCCTGAGTATAGTACCAAGTGGGAGAAGGTAAAGGGAAAAAAGAAGGGGTCCAAGGACCGAGCCTTGTGGTACCCCATACACAAGGGGCTCAGAGGAAGATACAGCATCTCCTAGTTTCACGCAGAAGGATCTATCCTTAAGATACGACCGAAACCATTCCAAAGCTATCCCCCGGATACCCACCCAGTGCTCCAAACGAGAAATAAGGATATTGTGGTCCACTGTGTCAAAAGCAGCGGTCAAATCTAAGAGCACTAGGACCACACAATTCCCTGAGTCAGTTGCAAGAAAAATGTCATTTAAGACTTTCACCAAGGCTGACTCAGTACTATGCCGGGTTTTAAACCCTGATTGAAAAGTCTCAAGAATATTGTGCTCATCTAAGAAAGTCAGTAACTGAGCATAAACTATCTTTTCAAGGACTTTGGAGAGAAATGGCAAATTTGAGATGGGCCTAAAATTTGAGACCAGGTCTCTTAATCAGCGGCCGCACCACGGCATGTTTAAACATTTTTGGAACCAGGCCAGAGGATAAACTGCTATTAATAATGGAAAGAACAAATGGCCCCACAACCGGAAAGATTTCCTTTAAAAAACGAGGAGGAACAGCATCATTTGGGGAACCAGAGGGATTCAGTCGCCCAACAATCTCCTGACAATAGGATAAGGACACACACTCAAACTGGTCGAAGACAGCAGAGCAGGGACGAGAAACAGAAAAATCGTAAACAGGAGGTAAAATTTGAGCTCTGGTAGAAAGAACCTTATCATTAAAAAAGAATAAAAATTTTTGACAAACTACATTATTGGGATTACGTTATTCGGATTAACTTGCACTAAGTTGGTTCGTATTTATCAGAAAGATTCCAATTTGTCCATGTTAATATGATTCTTCTGTGCAGACTAAAGTTAATCATGGTATTCCATAGGGCTCTGTGTTAGGCCCAATTTAGGCAACATTACGCAATATTATCAGGGAACAGCCTAAATTTCCATTGTGAAAGGAATGTTTTTTAATTCCCTTTCTTCCGGTTCTTCTATACCAGGAACTCAGAGACGAGAAGGTCCAAGTATCTTAAAAATCATGCTGGTTTATTCAAAG
This sequence comes from Monopterus albus, assembly GCF_001952655.1. Lineage (NCBI taxonomy): Eukaryota > Metazoa > Chordata > Actinopteri > Synbranchiformes > Synbranchidae > Monopterus > Monopterus albus. The sequence continues at coordinate 25,820 of NW_018128165.1, forward strand.
GATCACAGGTAAAATTAACATTACACGCTCAAGTATCTTGCACCTCCAATACTGCGCGCAGGCAGATGAAGAATGTAAGACCCCGAACCCAACAGGCCTGTACATTATATCTGGTTTGGGCTAACCCCATTCTACACAGGCACATCAAACCGTGGCGTCACCTGATATGCCAGCTTTACAGCTGACCGTAGCAGTAGTCAAAACATGGAGAAAATCAATGTGTGTGAGTGTTGATTAAGTGGTGTGTATCTAAGAACATACAGGACATTCAGGGACATGTCCGGACATTAAGCCTAGGAAGATATTATGATTAAGATTACGGCTAAACATATCATAATAATAACAATAATCATCCTGCCTGCTGACAATCAAACTTTTCTATCTAGTTATCCTTGCCCACGTACACCCTGCTAAAATCTCATGACAATGACTAAGCGTTTAAAC
>NW_018128165.1:37408-42974 GCF_001952655.1 Monopterus albus
GCGGTTCCACACATCAACTTTGATTTGGAAATAATTCAATGTGCGGAGTTTATGTGTAACAAAGGTTCCGCTTACCTCGTTTCTGGCCGGCCAGTTGATGTATGGGACCGCACCGCTCTTGACTGAAAACCAGGAAGTCACACTGCCGTTGCAGAAAAACAGTCAAATCAGGACTGCATGTCGGATTTTCAGCTCAGTCTGGTCCAGGATTATAAGTATCTTTACTTGGGAAGATCGGACCGATCGCCTGGAGAGTTCAGCTGGCTCACGGGTCAAAACGGCACCACTGAAAGATATTTCCCAGTTCTCTATACCAGGAACTCAGAGAGACGAGGCGGTCCAAGTGGATACAAAAAACCGTGCTGGTTTATTCAAAGGATCACAGGTAAAATTAAAATCACACGCTCAGGTACCCTTCACCTCCAATACTGCGCGGAGGCAGATGAAGAATGAAAGACCCCGAACCCCAACAGGCCTGTACATTATATCTGGTTTGGGCTAACCTCATTCTACACCGGGGCGTCAAACCATGGCGTCACCCGATAGGCCAGCTTCACAGCTGACCGTAGCAGTAGTCAAAACATGGAGAAAATCAATGTGTGTGAGTGTTGATTATGTGGTGTGTATCTAAGAACATACAGGACATTCAGGGACATGTCCGGACATTAAACCTAGGAAGATATTATGATTAAGATTACAGCTAAACATATCATACAATAGCCACTTTCTATCTAGTTATCCTTGAACATAAACAACCTGGAGTAACTCCTGGAAATGAGTAAGCATTTAACAGCCTGAGCTAGACATTCTGTCTACACTAAAGACATTTCTAATACAACAAGTACCTAACCAATACCTATCTGACTAAAAAATACCTAACAATGACAAGCTTCCATTGTATCTTAAAGACCTCATAGTGACTTATCATCCCAACAAAGCACTTTGCTCTCAGAGTGCAGGTCTACTGCTCTGTCTCTGACTGTAAGGCATTGCAGCAGGTGGTGAAAACTGCCCAACGCATCACAGGGACTCCACTTCCAGCCATTGATAGTGTTCACAAGGAACGCTGTCTCTGATGTGCTCCCAGCATTTTCAAGGACTCCTTTCACCCTGCTCACAAACTGTTTGACCTCCTACCCTCTGGGAGGTGCTTCAGGAGTCTCTGGACCAAAACCAGTAGACTCAGGAACAGCTTCTTCCCCACAGCTGTCTCCTTACTGAACTCTGTCCCCTGTTGACTCCCCCAACTGCCCTCCACTATACCACTACACATAGCTCACCCCTTCACCTCCTCCCAGGGCTAATGCAATACACTTCTGTTACCTGTAACACTGAGGTGATCTGTTAATTTGCACATACTCTACTCACAGGATACTGCTTTGTATTAATTTGTACACTGTTCAAATGATGATATTGTATATTTATCTTTATCTTTGCACTATTTACATCCATTGAACTGTTCACTCGTGTAATTTATCGTCTTATTCTGCACTGTTTTATTCCATCGCATCCCATTGCACTAGTGTTCTATAAGCTTAATGTACCTTCAGAATCAGAATCAGAATCAGCTTTATTTGCCAGGTGTGTTGGACACATGAGGAATTTGACTCTGGTACAGTGGCTCTCATTGCATATGTACATGGCCTTATGTTAGGCAGCAGTGGACAAGTAACCAATATAAGGATGACAATGGAAGTGTTAGGTATTTTTAGTCAGATAGATATTGGTCAGATACTTGTTGTATTAGAAATGTTTAGAGTAGACAGGATGTCTAGTTAGGCAGTCTCATGAATGCTGCAGGATGCTTATGGTCAAGGATAACTAGATAGAAAAGTTTGACTGTCAGCAGACAGGATGTTTAATATTATTATTATGACGTGTATAACTGTAGCCATAGCCATAATATTTTCTCATGTTCAATGTTATGACATGTCATTAGAGGTTGTGTTAGAATGTTTTTTAGTTACACACCACAATCAACAGACACACACACATTGATTTTTCCTCATGTTTTGGCTACTGCTTTGGCCAGCTGCAAAGCTGACCCTGGGAGACGCTGTGGCTTGGCGTCTCCTGTTAGTATGGGATTAGCCCGAGGTGATATAATGTATTAGGCCTGTTGGGTTCGGGGTCTTTCATCTTTCAGCTGCCTGCGTGCATGTTGGAGATGCAAGATACCTGAGCGTGTAATGTTAATTTTTACCTGTGTTCATTGAATAAATCAGCACTGTTTGAAGCAGGAAGGAACTTCACACAGCCCTGTAGCTTTGACTTAGCCTCCTCAGCTCAGCTCTTCACTGTTTTGACCACAGGCTTTGCAGCTTTAAGTTTCTGCCTGTAAGTTGGAATAAGATGGACCATAGATTGATCAGAGAGTCCAAGGGCTGCCCATGGGACAGAGCGATAGGTGTCTTTTATTGTTGTGTAGCAGTGGTCCAGTGTGATTTTGTCTCTGGTGGTGTTAGGAATTTTTAGTCAGATAGATATTGGTTAGATACTTTATGTATTAGAAATGTTTAGTGGAGATAGGATGTCTAATTAGACTGTTAAATGCTTAGGCATGCTTATGAGTTTCTACAGGGTACATCTGGTCAAGGATAACTATAGAGAAAAGTTGATGACTATCAGCAGATCTCTCAGAGTTCGTATGGTAAAAAGTACCGGGTACAACAGTGGGAAAGGTGACATGCTGCCTGTATTTGGGCAGTTCATAGGTGAGAGTTGCTTTGTTAAAGTCACCTAGAACAATGAGTTGAGAGTCGGGATGTTCTAGCTCCATGCTAATTATCATTTCAGCCAGGAGGTGTAGTGAGCTAGCAAGGGCTGCGGTCTTATGTACACTCCAGTTAGAATGAAAGAATTAAATTCTTGGGGAGAATAAAAAGGTTTGTAATTGATAAAAAGAGTCTCTAAGTTCGTGTTACACGTCCTCTGTAGCACCGTGACATCAGTGCACCAACCTTCATTTATGTAGAGACAGATTCCCCCTCCTCCCAGACAGCTCCATACATGATTTGTTTTGTACAGCTGGAAGCCTGGTACTTGGAATGTGCTGTCCACAATTGAGTCACTCATCCAGGTCTCCGTGAAGCAGAACGTGTGACGTCAGAGTTGGTCCTGTTGACGAGAATGAGTTCATCCATCTTGTTGACTAGGGAGTGGACAATCACTAGGTGGATAGATGGGACTGGAGTCCTGGTCCGTCTCTGGTGTAGCCTGACCAGCACTCCTGCCCGCTTCCCTCAATGGCGTTTTCTCCAGATGCCGTAGATTGCAGCTACGCCTCTGATCAGAATGTCCACACAGCATTTCTCATTCACAAAGATTGCAGAAAGGTAGTTTGGCTGATGTTTAGCAATTCTTCTCTGATGAAAGTAATCTGGGATGGGTTGCAAAAGCCTAAGGAAAAAAAGAAAAACAACACACACAAGAGAGCACGAATACACAAGGCAGCCATAGTTGTCGGCACCATCTTGATTGTCTGTTACTGTAATTTGAATCCATAGTCTGTTGTACATCGTTACCCTACATATTACCCTATATATCATACTGTAAATATCAATTGTACATATTAGTTCTGACTGTACAAACCGTAGATACTGCATACTCTGCACTGCTGTTATTGCACTTCTGGTTAGATGCTAAACTGCATTTCGTTGCCTTGTACTTGTGTAATGGCAATAAAGTTGAATCTAATCTAATGTATTTGTTGTTCCTCAAGTCCACAGAAGTAGAATGGGAGGCAGAGCCTTTAGCTATCAAGCTCATCTCCTGTGGAAGCAGCTCTCAGCCATTTCTACCTTTAACATCAGACTTAAGACTTTCCTTTGTGATAAAGCTTATAGGTGCTATAGGCCTAGGCTGCTGGGGGGGGCCCCATGATGCTCTGAGTTTCTCTCCTCTCCTCTCTCTATGCATCTATATGCCACCATTACATGTCACTAACTTTGTGTCTCCTCTCTCCGGTAGTGTGTCCTCTCTCCCTCCCTGTACCTTTCTGCAGGTGTCCCTGGCTCTAGAGCTATAGGTTTCTGATGAGCAGTCACTGGCCACATCAACAGACCAGTGCTTGATTTTTTGTTCTTGTGTTTGTTGTGTCTTGTTGTTTTTCTTTCCTTTTGTCTCTGTTATGGTTTAGTCCCCCTCACCAGGAGGGTGAGGGAGAACCGAGGTAGGACTCAAGATGGCTGACCCAGGTGCTAGTAAAAAAAGGTGGTTTTAATGGTGGAGATTACAAAAAAAAAAAAAAAAAAAGGAACAAAACAGAGTCAATGAATACATACAACCAGGGCTGAGCAAATATGGCTAGTGAGAACAGAGAACAAGATGACCAGGGGAGTAAACAGGCTAACAGCAAAAAAAAAAAACAGGAGAGTGAAGACGAGGACGGACAGGTGAAAATAAACAGGAGGACTAGCGAACGAAAAAGTAATCCACAACACAGGAACTGTCAGCGTGGATATAAAAAAAAACACATAACCTACGTTCAACATGTGATCCACAGCACAGGAACTGTCAGCGTGGAAGACAAACGACGTATCATACATACCGCGACAATAGGTATGTTACGGGGTATGCGAGTTACAGTTGGTAGGTAACGTACACAAACACAAGTAAATAACGTGATAAGAGAAATCAACAGTACAGTCACTGTCAGCGTTGACATCTAGAACACGTATTTTGAGTAATGCTCCGGCGACGGCGGAGCGTCTGCCAGAGGTATAAATAAGGTGGAAGTCAGTCAGCGGGATGCACCCCAGCTGTGTGCACCAACAAACAAATCGCTAATTACGAATGCAACACAGCTAAGGTGCGAATCCTGCAGGTCGAGAGAACAGAGGAGAGAAAGGCGGAAGAAAGACAGGTCGAGAGAACAGAGGGGAGAAAGGCGGAAGAGAGGCAGCGGCCGCCGAGCAGCGCTGACAGAATCTGACTGTACCTCTTCGGAACTATTTAGGCACCTCAAAGTTAAATGTTATATATGAACTGTAATGTTTAAGAGTTTTTCTTCCTCACTGTGGCCGAGTGCTGCTCAAGGGGGATTTGTTGGTGTAACCTGGGCCTAGCACACTGTGAAATACGTGTACAGATACCCGACTAGGTTCCTTTTTCTAGGAGGAGTGGGGGGGAAATATATCACACAACACAGACTTAACTTGAACCACAACATATAGCCGGCATTTATTTGATTTCTTTCTCAGTCGATTAACAGTGAACTGGTTACCTTGATGTCAACCATCAACATAATGAAAACTAACAACAAAAGAAAACCCCCAGAACTCTGATAAAATAAGAAATAAACAAAACCAAATCAAGAGTCCATCTACCCGGTGTAGAAAGAAATTCTTGATAAAATGATATAGTGCTATGTTATGTATTTGCAAAACTGTTCAAATAATTGTTTAATCTGTTTGACCTTTGTAAAGATTTGACCTGTGGACATGAAATGCTGTGAGGAGGTGCAGAGAGACTCAGAACAACAGGAAGTCGTGCAGATACATACTGAGATGACTAAACTGTCTGCACGAGAATTGTGTGTGGGTGTAAGGTCTGATTGTCTTGGCTT